>NC_044924.1:5855774-5936894 GCF_003576645.1 Ipomoea triloba | reverse complement strand
TATATATATATATATATATATATATATATATATATATATATATATATATATATATATTCGATTTAAAGCTTGGCTGAATAAATTCAATTTTGTTAATAGGGTTCTCATTTTCAGATAACATGAAATTAATAAAATGTCATAATACATACGGAGTATAATCCATCTAAAGTTCATGCCCCCCAGCTTAGCCTTTGACTCGAAATTTGTAAACTAATATTTTTTGGACCGTTAGAAATGATTAGCGTAAAATATATTATAATGGAAAAATGTGCCAACGTGGGACATTTGTGTTTTCCTACTTTTCTCATGCAAATAAACAAAATGTGAACCAAAAAATAAATGCATCGAAATAATAAAAATAATCTATTATAAAGAAAGCAAAATAAAAGTAGATAGTGGGGGCAAAGACACTAATTTCAACATTCAATATTGGAATTTTTCGAGCTTGAACAAAATATATATATATTTTTGAATCCAGCCATTATAATACTCCGTAGAATAAAGTTCATGTCATCAAATCTTTCAACTGTAATTTCAATCATTAAGTTTGTCAAATTAATTAATATTAAACCTCGGATGAACGGAGGTTGCTGGGCGTCCAAACCAAATTTGGCGGATGTGGATGAGGATGTGAGTGTTGGAGTTTGTGAAAAGCCAAATTCTCTTTTTATTTTTTATTTTTTATTTTCTATATTATTAATGTGCACACTATTCTCACGTGCATAATCACTGCGTACCAAATCTATACTATTTCAGTGTATATAAATCATCTCATCATTACCAGGTGGTCGAATTAGCATTTCTTCTTTTATGTTGTTTCGAGTTTATGTTTGGTTTCCGTATAATGTAAATATTGTTTTCCTAAATTAATTAATAACATATTAGCCGTTGATTATTATTTTTTAAATAAAGATCTATTAGAAAGAATCCAGAAGTTCTAGATATATAAATTGATTGGATAATTCCAATAAAGTTGGTTAGACTATAAGGTTATAAGTTCGTCTTTTACTGGGAGTGACTTATTGATTTACATTTTTTATTTCGTGCATATCATGATCATGTAGTAGTTGCGAGTTTTATTTCTCACATAAAAATTAAAAAAAATGTTTATTGTATTTTGATATATAAATCATGATTTAAAATTGAAGAGTAATTGAAGCAAGTACGAGGTTAGTTTTGTATTGGACGGAGCATAATGAATTGGGTAGGCATTAGCAAGTACGAGCAATTATGCCTAGAATGAAAATTATCTCCACAAGATTGGGTGTAAGCTAGCTAGCTAGCTTTAGCTAGTTGAAAGCATATGTAATAGTGTTGAGAAGAAGACAAGGTAGTTATCATCTTAACTCTTTTAAGTAAAACAAATTAAATAGCTACTGTAATTAATGAAGCTAAGAGTGATTAATGTAATTAATGTCATCAACCTTCAAGTAGTTGGAACGTGGCGAGGTAATGATTCATTTACCTTTTTGCGTGGTTTAAATACTGAGGTTGTTACGTACGGAGTAAAAAAAAAAAAGATGTGTGTGATTATGACCAATGACCTTGACTCAATTGATCGCAATGAATTCTCTTCCTTCCGGGCACATCTGATTATTAGTTCAACGTGTCTCATCATATGATGTGTTTTCCATCCATCCATCCGTCCATCCATCTTCGCGAGAGAGATGGCGTTGATGTACTCAAACATTTCTCCATTGCTTCAATTCTGCACTTCTGCTTTTGTCCCTCCCTCGCCAGAGTACTGCTTTGACCAACGACATCCACTGCCCTATTTAGTGCTCCTCTCACCCTTTTCCTTACAACATTCACCTTCATAACTCCAGTACAAGAGTTGTCGAAAAAGATAAATTGTGAATTATCCCGTCAAATCTCTAAATTTGTCTGTCGGTTAGATTCATCCAGACAACGGTTGTAACAAGGTTTTTCGGTGATCGGTCGAACTAGTTAAGTTATCATCACAGTCAAACAATTACCTTAATAACCACTAAGTTTCAAATTTGATTATACCAACTAAATTATTTTTACGGTCGAACAGTTACCTTAAGAACCACTAGATTTCAAATTTAATTAATTGATGGAGTTCTATATTGACTTTTTATGAATTATAAAATTCGAAACTATTATACTTTTAACAATTTGGGCCATGCAATTGATTGTTTGTGGTTTAGTTTCACGTAATTATTTTATTTTATTTTTTGGTAAGAAAATATCAAAGTTTACCCAAACCATGACGAAGCATACTAATATCTGATAAATTAATTTTTAAAAGAAGATAAAAATTATAAAATATGTGAATGGATATAATATAATACTAGTATGATAATACATAAAATGCGAGGGTAAGTTGGGCATTGGATATGTGAAATAGTTCTACTACAAATACTCTCAAATTCTACTCCCTTACTTATACTCCCTGAGGTGGCAAACAGACATGGGTTATTTTCATCATGTGAACCCACAAAAAAGTGTCTACATCAATAACATGTGAGAGGGAGTACAATTTGGGAGTATAAAGTGGGGGTACACTAAGTATTTTCCTCTTTGAAATGTGTATGTTGAAACTTGAAAAACTAAAGTGGAAGTATGGCAAATTGTTGTGTTGAACATGATCCACATAGCTGTATAGATTATGAATATAAATTACATTTTTAATATATTAAAAGTACATTATTTGATAGTATATAAAATAATATATTTTTAATATTTAAATAATACACTTTTAGTATATTAAAATGTATTTTTATTTATGATTTGTGTGTGGAACATGGTCCATGTAATAATAATTGGAGAAATAAAGGTAAACGACAAACACAAAATAAAAAATATAAAAGAATAGGTAATTATATAATTGTATATTTAAATTTAGGATTGGAAACAAGGTCAATTATTACCGGAGCTAGCCGGTCATCTTGTTCCCCTCGCATCCCCATGCTTTGCTTTCATCCCGCCCATTCACCGGCCACTGCTTGGTATCAGAGCTGTAAGAAATACAACCAAAGAAAATCTCTTTCTTTCTCTCTCTCTCTCTATATTTCTATATGTGTTCTCTCTCTCTCTCTTTTTCTTGCTTTCTTAAGTTTCTCTCTCTCTCTACGTCGGAGGTGATTGTGTCGGATTCCTCCCATCTGCGCCAGAAACATCACTGTTTTCTTCTCTCTCTCTCTAAGCACATGATCTCTCTACAGTGACGATTAAAAGACTGTTTCTTTCTTTTTACTATCTTTTTAGTTGAAGGGAGAGAGAGAGAGAGGGGGTTATAGTGAGTGAGTGAGTGATGGCTGAGGGATTTGAGCCATATCATGTCCCACAACAAAGCCGAAGAGATAAGCTGAGAGTCCTGGTTCAGAGCCACCCAGAGTGCGTGGATAATAATAATCTCCATGGCTGCGCAGGTTTGGCCCCTCTTTATGATCCACCTGTCATCCCTTCAGATTTGCTAACCTGCGCCACCCTCCACCACCACCACAACCCACTTCTCTCTGATCATCACAAACACACCGGTAAAGGTGCGAGCTTGATGATGGGGGGCAGTAACACTACCACCCCCACTAATTTCTCCACTCCCACTTTGTATATGGATCCGCAATCTTCTGTTCCTCTCCACTTAAATCAAGAAATTACCAGAAACCCGTTTCTCTACGCCTCCCCACAGAGCCTTAGGTTTCATGATAATTCTTTCCATGGTGGTGGTGGGGAGGTTACTGTGGTGTACAAACCGGAGCCTTTGTCAGTGGCTCACGAGACTACTAATATTAATAATGTGAGGGGTCAAGGTTTATCTCTGACTTTGTCCTCCCATCACACTCACCAACACCAAAGCGCCAGTAGTCTTCCTCTGGAGCTCAATCTGCAAAGATATGACGCCTCAATGACCTCTGGGCTTCTGGTTTCTAGCATTCATGGTGGTGATAGTAACTGCTCCACTTACAATCATGATGGTGACCTCTCACGGAGCTGTTCAGTGCCTGGGCCCTTCACAGGCTATGCTTCAATCTTGAAGGGTTCCAGATTCTTGAAACCTGCTCAGCAGTTGTTGGAGGAGGTTTGTGATGTGGTCAGGGGTGTTTATGCTGAGAAACTGGAAGCTGATTCAGCTTTGATGGACCCTTCCATGGAAACTCTGAGTGGGAGCTCTCTGGTTGATGATTCACCAAATTGTAATGATGGAGGTGAGCACAGGAGGAAGAAATCCAGGTTAATTTCAATGCTAGATGAGGTATTTCTATTTCATTTAATTTCTTCAGTTTATTGATTTCCAGTTGTCATTTTCTTTAAGCTTAGACTTTATGCATCTACTGTGGTTTTCTGGCTCCAATAATTTAATGACTTTATACATGTATATAGCTACTGTTTGATGTCAAACTCCTGCTTGCTATTTCTGTGCTCTTTAACCAAATAGTTGCAGTTTTGTTAAGTATCTTCTTCCCTTTGATGTGATTTTTCATTTGATTCATATGGCTATACTTATCTAGTTTTCTATATGAATTCCAACTTTTTTCATAATTGTGGATGCTGTGATTCTTTAAAGTAATGCATCAATTCATTGCCTTTACCAACATGCAATATCCAATTTGTGGTGTTGCATGACTTAGAGTCATAGGAGAATATGATCAACTACTAGCTTCATTTTATTTTATTTATTTATTTATTTTTGAGTGACAAGTGAAACCCGTGTAATCCTTGCCTTGTAACCTTAGCCGACAAAGTATTAGAAGGAGTAAACTAGCCTAAGTTCCCATAATTGACCGGGTAAAACCAAGAAAGTTAATAGCTTTCTTAGCCATATATATTCCATGCAAGCCATAGATGCTTATGTTTTAGGCAGTACTGAAGTTGTTTTGGATCATTAAATCGTCTTTTGGGAAAAGGTGATTAGGGGGAATATATGCACGAAGATCGGTGCCATAAAGTGTCTGACAATATAAGAAAGAGTTGTAACAGGTGATAATGTCACTAAGTTTGGTGTTTATTTTGTACAAAAGTTATTGAAGGAATCAATTTCTAAACATTTATTCTCCACACAACTATCCCAGCTATAGGAGGAAAGGTACTTGCAAATGTCTTTTCTGCACTATATTTTTCTCCTTGTGGAATGCTCACTGCCATTATCTTTGCTTAGATTTATGCTCTGGGAGGGAGAAGCTTATTCTCAAACTTTGTTTATGCCCCCCTCCATTTTATATTGTTCACTTTGGTCTCTCTGGGCATTCTTTTTTCTTTTCCAGAGCATTTTTATCTCCTCGGCCAAACATAATAATCTGGAATTCTCGTTTCACCAAGTTATACTGATTAATATGACACTGATGATGAAATTTGAAAAAATCTTGAACTCTTGCTGATTTCGGGAGGGGTATGGGATTGAAATCACCAAGAAAATGCTGCTTATGTTCCATATAAATCCATAGGATCTTTTGAATGTCTTCTCAATTAATCCTTTGGAATGCTGGCAGTTAATAAGGTTTGGTTGTAGCTTAAAAATTAACTTTCAGGTTCTGGGTGTTTACATAAATGCATTATTCATAAAGTTAGGTTAAAAAGTTTGAATCTTTTGTGTTTGATTAATGAACACCTTTCATCTACAATAGGTTTACAGGAGGTATAAGCAGTACTACCAACAGCTGCAAGCAGTTGTTGCGTCATTTGAATCCGTTGCTGGACTAAACAATGCAGCGCCCTTCGCAAACATAGCACTGAAAGCCATGTCGAAGCACTTCAGATGCTTGAAAGACGCCATAACTGAGCAGCTGCAGTTTACAGGCAAGTCTCAAGGCCATATGAGTTTCGAGGGAGAAGCCTCTCCAAGCGCTGAAAACCTGGGGAAAGGACTTTATTTCCAAAGCACAGCTATTCATAATGCTGGGATAATGGAACATCAACCTGTCTGGCGTCCCCAACGGGGGTTACCAGAACGTGCTGTCACCGTGCTCAGGGCATGGTTGTTCGATCACTTCCTCCACCCGTAAGTTATATGTTTCTTCATCAAATCTGGTAGCCTGTTCTGGGATTTCGTTTTACATTGTAACAATGGTATTGAATTGAAGACATAAAGTTCATATCTTTACTTAATACAATTGATATTGTCATTTCTCACCTTTGCAGTTATCCCACAGACACAGACAAGCTAATGTTGGCTAAACAGACAGGTCTGTCTAGAAATCAGGTAAGCATATCTTCTTCAACACTGGTTTTCTTTGTGTTGGGCACATTATATATAAAAATAAACGTGCAATCCAACTATCAGCTTAGACTTTTAAATGTGCAATTCAACTATCAGCTTAGACTTTTAAATGTGCAATCCAACTATCAGCTTGGACTTTTAGTTAAGACTGATCAAATTGATTGCACTGTTTGTTGTTGATGATGAAACAGGTGTCTAACTGGTTCATCAATGCAAGGGTTAGGCTATGGAAGCCTATGGTGGAAGAGATTCACAATCTGGAAACGCGGCAAGCGCAGAAGAATTCACAACCCAAAGAACAGAATAACAACAATCCAAGCGAGCATTTAAGCATGAGAAATTCCGTGGCCTGCGAAGATGCATCTGCATCGATGCACCAAATTCAAGAACTTCCGACAAAGCGAACACGAAACGAGGCCGAGAATTCAATGGGAAGCGATGAGGCGATGGATTTATCATACGGCAATTTATCGCACCACTCTCGCCTGGGAATCGGCGGCGCCGCCGCCGCCGGAAGCAGCAGCGTCTCCTTAACCCTAGGCCTTCACCAAAACAACGAGCTCGGTTTGTCGGATTCTTTTCCGGTGAACGCCGCCCAGCGATTCGGGCTGGACGCGAGCAGCGAAGGATTTGTACTGTCTGGGTTCGAACCGCAAAACACGCAATTCGGAAGAGACATCATCGGAGGATAATAGCCGTGTTTTGCTTCAGTTGGTCGGCCATGAATTTGGTATAGAAACTTAGATTAGGCTTCAATTTCATATTTTATGATGATCAAGCATATTATGACTGGCCTTTCTGAGATTGCAGCTTTCTGATAACAAAAAAAAAAAAGGTATGTTAATTCTCCTGGGATGAATAACATCCGAAATGATTGCTTGCTTCTATTCAATGATGTATCTTTGCAGCAATGAATATATAATTGCTCAAATTTTTGCCCAGACAAGGTCTGTAATCCTAGGCGAAGTGTCCAAAAGAGTGGGTTGAAATTATGAACTCTTAAAAGCTTTTTAAGTGTATGTTTGCTCTTATTGTAGCCTGTAGGGAATGGGATTTTGCAAATAATGAAATTTTGTGCATGCTCTCACCTCTCTCTCTTTATCTTTCTTGCTTCAATTTTATTTTAATTATTTTACCTCTCTCTATTTCTCTTATTAATTATTTTCTTTATTCCATTTTGGTTGTCTGGTACTCTTTTGCAATATCTGTAGCTGAGTCTCGAACCCACAACCTTCTATATAAGGAGCAACTTGTGAATGTAGTCTTTAAATATATAATTTTACATTCGAATACTATATTATAAAAAATAAATTGTGAATAACTTAAGTCAAACATCATTAATCGAACTAGGCATATAAAATGACATGAATAAAGTATTTATTAGTCTAATTAACTTTTATAGTTTTCTAAAATCATTTTTATACCTTTTAAATTGAATTATTTGGATTCTTAATAGTGTTTTTATTGTAATTTTTAAATATATAAATGTTATATATTAATACTAAATTAAAGATCACAAAATTTAAATTGTAAGTTTCTTAACTGAAATAAACATATAAAATAAGATTAAAAAAATTATTATTAAAGGATCAAATAAATCATTGAATTGAATTGTATAAAAAAATAGAATTTTATAACACAACAAAAAATGTTATTATTGACCTCGAAACAAGCCAAGTTGTGCATTCTAACCATTTTTGATCATTTTTTTTTTCTATTAATAAAAGAGAAAAGAAAAGTTGGCCTAACAATGAACATATTTATTGGATTCACAAAAGGTACAATGAGTCTGGGGTCGCCCAAAAAGAAGTGTATGGGGGTGGGCCAATCCACACTTGTTGGGCCAAAGGCTGAAATAGGCCCCTACATGTTGTCATTATTTATTTTGAGACGTACGGGAATACTTTTAATACCACAGGTTTCCTCAGTTGAAAGCTGTCATGTAGGGTCTGGATAACAATTGTTATACCATGGACAAAAGTTAATATTGTATTGTGAATTTTAATACAAAAATTTTTATATATTCAGTTAACACATTTTGTGTCTACAGTTATTGTTTCTATACATGTAAACGAATAACTTGATAATTGTTGACACATAATATGATAGCTACATGTACAGAAACTGTCAACTGCATGTACATAATGTGTCAACTATAGATACAGAATCTGAATATTATTTTTGGATCAAGATCTACAATGCAAGGTAGACCTTGATCCATGGTATAATTTGTCGTTTGGATACATCGATTTTTAGGGCTCAAATATGAAATCTGTAGTTAAGAAGAAAGAAACTCATGTTATCTTATTCACATTTTATGTATTAAGAAATTGAAATTAATTTCTTTCAAAAAAAATTGAAATTAATTATGAAATTTCTAATTAAGAAGGAAGAGATTTATGCCATCTCATCTACATTGTACTCATGGATTAAGAAATTGGAATTAACTTCACTAATGCTTTAACTGAAAAGAAATGGGATTAATTTAAATTTTCTTTTGGGGTGGGAAAAGTCACATTTACCTTTTTTAACAAGGAGTTTCTTTTTCCAGTCTTTAATATTTAATTGTATTTTATTGTATTTATCACCTGTAAAATTTAGATGAAAATTAATTAAATTCGTACAATCGAGTGAACAAGAAATATACATAAATAATATACCTTTTATTTATGGTATACGCAAAAATTTGTCTTCCTTAATTGGCAGCTTTACTATGAAGTGTGAATCGTGGTTCCAAACAGGTGTCGTTTCTTTTAATGAAAAGAAACAACACCTGTTAGCACAACTAAAGTACTATTTTAATTGTCAAAACATTGTGGTTTAGTGGAATTAAGTTGCACTCTCATATGAGAGGTTGTGGGTTTGAGTCTTAGTAGAGATGGTACTCTTTGTGCTTCAGTAGGTTTAGAATGACATTGATTTTCATTAAAAGAAATGATAGTATTTTGGACCATGATCCACCATATAACAATTGCCTTTATACCAGTCCTTGCTGGACCATGCACCTCACTCTAATTTGGGTAAGCTGAGTTGGCCCAAACCAACATAAACTTAAAGAATGTCAAGGTTTAAATATCTTTTAATTCTAAGAGAAATTGATTTCAAAATCTCATATAGAGAGTCCTACATCTATTCTGGTAAATTATAAGAATCTTTTAATAGATTAAATGTATTCATTTTAAATTATAAGTTATAAATTTTTATTAATTTTAATTTTAAAATTAAAAATATATATTACAAATAATATACACTTTAACAATTACATGAATATGTAATAAACTTATAATTTTATAATTATAATTAACATTTTGATGTATGAATTTTGCATCAAATGCTTCAAACAACCATTGCCACCAAGTTGTTGTTGTTGTTGTTGTTGTTGTTATGATGTTTGGTATAAGCTATAAAAATATGACAATTAATACCATATATGACCAAGAAGAAAAATACATACATGTTTATCTTCAATAATATTTAATTAATAATAATAATAATAATAATAATAAGCAGTTTGGCAAACATATGAATGAATAAGATAAAATATATATTTCTCTTCAAAAAAAAAAAAAGAAGATAAAATATATATTTTACAAAAGATCGAAAAAAAGAGGAAAAAAAGGAAGAAAACTTGGCAAGTAGCTCCAAGCACTACATATGAATGAACAAGATAAGTATAAAATTTACAAAAGATCGAGAAAATGAGAGAAAAAAAAAGGAAGAAAACTTGGCAAGTAGCTCCAAGCACTACATATGAATGAATAAAGATAAAATATAAATTTTACAAAAGATTGAGAAAAGGAGAGAAAAAAAAAAAAAAAAAAAAGAAGGAAGAAAACTTGGCAATGCAAGTAGCTCCAAGCACTACATACGAATGTATAAGATAAAATATAAATTTTGCAAAAAATCGAAAAAATGAGAGAGAGAAAAAAGGGAAGAAAACTTTGTAATTAGCTCCAAGCAAATGTGAGATCAGAAAAGAATGGGGAGGGGAGTATTAATTTAATAATGGTAGTTTGCGTTATTTGTATAAATTAATAGGGCTAAAATAGAAGAAATATTGAAAATCTCTGAACTTGTTTTTCAAATGCTATATTTTGATAAATATAGTTGTTTGATTTAGTTAATACCGTTAAAAATAAGTATAAAATTAAATTTTGATAATGCAATAATGTACAAAATAGGTTAGAATTTAAATCCCAAATTTCAGTTGTAAAATTTAAATCTCAACACAAGAAGTCATTGGACATTGATGTTTGATTTCCATGTTTTTCCCGTTTTACATGTTGACTACATGGCTGACGTCTGAAATTTGTAATGCCGCCGTTTCGTTTACGCATTCCATCAGAGTTTGTACCACAGAAGCCATTGTAGGCCTCAAGTTCTTGTTTTCCTCCACGCATGAGAGACCCACCTGGATCAGTGTCTTAGCTTGCGACCTGTTGAACTTCCCTTCCAGTCTTTTATCCACTATATCATCCATCCATGTCTCTTCTTCTCCAGATTCTATTTTTCCTTTCACTGCCACGACAAACTTTTTCATGTTTGTTTCCTGGGGATCATCACCCTCTTCCTCAACCCATCTGGAGATCCTGTTTCCGTTCACCATTTCCAGGATCACCACGCCATAACCGTACACATCTACTTTTGCAGTGATGGGCTGGTTTAGAGCCCACTCGGGAGCCATGTACCCTTTTGTTCCCCGGATTCTGGTGAAATATGAACCCGGGTCGCCTCTTTGAGCGAGCTTGGCTAGCCCGAAATCTGCAATCTTGGGTTCGAGGTCACTGGTTAGAAGTATATTTTCTGGTTTCACGTCACAATGGATTACCCATTCCAGGCATTCATGGTGAAGGTAGGCCAGCCCTTTGGCCGTGCCTAATGCGACCTCAAACCTTTCATTCCACCCGAGAATATTTGAGGTGTAAATATGCTTGTCTAAAGAAGAATTTTCTACATATTCATAGACCAAAAGGCGGTGTTTCCTTTCTGCACAAAAACCCCACATTCTCACTAAATTCCTGTGGTTGATTTTTCCGATTGTGGTCATCTCTGCCCAGAATTGTTCTTCTCCTTGAAACTCATCTCCAAGTCTCTTCACAGCTACCGCCCTTCCATCTTCCAAACCGCCTTTGTAAACTGCACCCGAGCCTCCTCTCCCTAGCTCCACCTTGAAATTCTTGGTGGCCTTTTTGAGTTCTGCATAAGTGAACCTCCTGAACTGACTGGATAACATGCGATATCCATTCTCCAGTGAAGCTGGGATCCCATGTTTGCTGAATAAAGCCCACCAACCCAACACAACCACAAGAGCTTCAATCCCACCCAGGGCCGAACAAAACGAGTAGAGATAAACCCATCTCACCTTTCTTGTTTTCCTTTCATAATGAGAACGAGCAAGAACTTGTTCTACAATCACGGGACATACTACATCAGAATGATTGAGAATTGCAGAATTTGATTCGGGTAGTGCCAAATTCCTGGGGAGTTTTAGATATGTACTCCCTTGAAACTCCGGGGATCTGTACCCATTGTAAAGCACACTTTTGGTGTAACATTTCGCTTCCCCAATTTTCCTATAGGTAAATGCTCGGCAACGATCATCTTCTCTACACAAAGCCTTGCAGTCTTCCAGAGACATTTGGCTGTTGTTAAGATCAAACCCGTAGTAATCCGTCTGAGAAATCTCCAAATACTTGATTGGCTCAGCCATTAAAGCTGTTTCATTGAACACAGCCCTACAGCCTCCCCTCCAGTCACTTGAATTAGCTACCACATACCCCGGGGGACATGAACATCTGGGTTGTGAATCCGGTGAATAATCACAAATCCCAAACCTCCCACATTTCCCATGTATATCACATGTTTGTTGAAATGCCTGCCATGTTATCTCCCATGTCCCCGCCGAATCGTTCAAGCTGTACATCCTGAGGTTCCCATCAATGTCCATTGTCATCCTTCTCTTGATCCCAGCTCCCATGTCGGTACTATAAAAGCGCAGAAAATCGGTTGATGAAAACATTCCCATGTCATCAAAGGAAGCAATTCTTGAACTGTTTTGGCTAGTTCTTCCATTTGCGTATATGTCAATTCTTGGATTAGGCCAGTAAATGCTTGAAACCTGAGGCCCATCATAGATCAATTTCAGAACATTGTCACTGTCAAAATAGAAACTATAGTACCCTGGTTCAAAGCTCCCATTTCTTAAATGAGAGGTGAATCTATAGCTCTTTCTGATCTCTTGATGAGGGAGTAAAGTATCAGTGGGAAAACTGAAACTTTCCCAGAGAATTTCGCCGTTCGGATCCCGGAGGACAAGGTTTCCAGTGTCAAGAAGCTCAGCTCTATCGACATCATCGGATATGGTGTCTGTCACCCACACCACGGTGCCGTCCACGTCAGAAACTGTCATGGTTCCATCTTTTCTGAGCGACAACCTTGAACCTTGGCTGTTGACAGGCTTGTCTCTGTTGGCCACCCAGGTGACGGTTTTGTCCCTGGAATTGGTGTACCAAATTGCGAACCAGTAGGCATTATTATTGTTGCCCAATCCGTAGAAACCGCAGGTGAATGTTTTGTGTGGGGAGGTTAGGAAATCTGATTCGCCACCCTCAACGGATAAAGAATCGCCCCTTTCCAACTCAGACTTTGCTTCTGAATATTGATGGGAAGAGAAAACTAGAAAGGCTAAAACAAAAGAGCTCATTATGGTGCATTGGTGCTTGATCATGGCTGAAAGAATTGAATTCTATCAGGTTTATGGTATGAGAAAAACCAATTAGGTTGCATGTATTTATAGCCTTTTTTTTTTTTTTTTTGAGTGAAGAAGAAAATCTGCAACCACTACTTGAGATATATACCGGGTAAATCCCACTTTGTGATCTTAACGGGCAAATTAAATGACAAACCCGTCTAAGTCGAGCATAACTGACCAACTCCCACTAGGCTAAGAGTTGAACTACGTACTTGTAATCTTGTAAGTAACTTGGCTGGCTTGTCCTTTGACTATTTCCACTTTCTTTGATAGAAGACTAGACAATCCTTCTAGAGTTTGAGTTCTAAATTCCGGTCAAGGTAGGGTCGATGTAATGTTTGAATTATACCGCAATACAGGCCGGCTCTAATTAACTACGGAAGAGATCGAAATTCTGCTTAAAATGATTGTGATAGCTGTATTCATGAAATTAATTAATGATCAAAGAAATGTGAAAGCTAGTTTTTTGGGATGAAAGATATATATAAAGTACGATAATGATGTATTTTTAACTGTATGTATGTTCATTTTAACTGGATTGTAGCTTTCTTCCATCATTAATTGTAGGGTTGAATTTTTTTAAGATTATGAAGAAGGCAGTTTGAAAAGATAATGAATGTGTATGTAAACCAGTTGAAAATTTTGGGCAAAGATGTAGAGTGTTTCTAGGGTGATTGTAAGATTTTGGACCACCAAGTCAAATTGTTCGTTCTATTTTGTTTAAATACAGCAAGTGCAATGGTTGACAATTATTTCCTTTCCGGAGAGTGCTTCTAGGGTTTATTTCTCTTACTCTTCTTTAGAATAATGTTACATTCTTCATAAAAATCACCCCTTAATATTTATTATATAGGGTGTCATTATTGTATTAGATTTATAATTTTTTTGGGTGTATTTATCATTATGTTAATTTTTATTAACTCATGGTAAAATTGTTCGATACACGGTATTATCCAAGAACTGGATCAAGATCAAACACTACTTTAATTTATTTCTTCCTCATACTTTCAAGCACTTGTCATCCTTAACTACACAGTATATATGCACTCTTGACCTATTCTGATACTCATTTTCAGGATCAAATGCTTTACCACTATACCTAAAGCTATAGTTGGTAGTGTAAACACAATTTTATTTCTTTATACTTGCGTAGCAGTCAGTGTCATGTTCCGATAATAGGATGTTAGACTCGACTTCCAATCCAAGTCTTTAGCTGTGCTAACAAGTGTTAAGCTTCCAAGTTTGACTTCCAGTGGGAGCTGTCTATTGGTATTCTTGATTTTAACTGACTAACTATGAACAACTTAAATTGATTTACCTCCTTGTTATCTTTACCGACTAAGTCACAAGAAGGACTTCACCCAATTCAAAGCGATAAGTAGCCTAGTCTTGAAGTACTAACTTAACCTCGACGTGCTCAACCAAATTCTTGTAGCGTTGAATATATTGATATATTTGATCTTATAAGACCGACTAAACTAGACCTAGGTCTTCTTAGATTGATATATTCAATCTCATTAATTAGACTTGATTCAATAAGTCATCATGAGTAATAACATGATCCTAATATTACGTTTTCGTTTTTCTTTACAAACATAAATGAAATTGAAACTTGTGTCGGCTTCACAATTCAAAGCTTGGAATCTAGATTCATACTAATCACAGAGATGTTCGTTAACATTAATTCAAAGCTCAGAAAAAAAAAATGTTATTGGGAATAATATTCTTCATGAGATGATAGTGATTGCTGCATGGAAAGATCAAACTACTCCGTAATAAATATAACAGCTTGCTTTCTTTCTGGGATATATATGAATCTGATGAAGCTAAGAATAGGCACCGTACCGTGCATTTGCGCCATTTTATTTTATTTTTTTGGTCTTTTTAACTGTATATTCATTTGAACTGAATTGCATATTCAAATTAATAAAAAGGCAGACACAAGAAAATCTGCATGTTTGATGAGGTCAAGAGAATCGGTAGCACGTACAGTATACCATCTGAGTCAATTCTGATATACGTTTCTAGCAACTTTCTAAATCCCCAAATGTCAACTCTTACCCCATCATATGCTTGAATTTATTTGTTTATTATTATTATTATTATTATTATTATTATTTTTATTTTTTAAAGATGATCAAGAACCGAGAAGATAATTGTTGTATATGAGACATTACTAGGAGATGATAGGTGCAAGAGCGTAGTGGAGTGGAGCGCAACGAAAAAAGCATAATGAAGCGACAATAATAAATTTATAGTAGGTTAGAATTGCATATAATAAATAACCTTGGATGTATAAATATTATCGCTTCCATGAACGTAAGCACAATGCTGAATCACATATATATTTTGTTCTTTTTCATATATGTCTTTATTCTAGATTTCTTGATCCTATTTTTCATCAATAATTAATGTGTGAAGAGTTGATGAATTTGTGGTAAGTTGTAGAGTGTTTGAAGGGTGATTAACTATTAAGATTTTTGGACCACCAAGTCAAAGTATACTATTTTGTTGAAGAATAATAAGAGCAATAATGAGATAAAATTTCCTTGTTAGTTCTTCGGTGATGGAGAGTGTTTCTAGGGTTTTGTTCTCTTAATTATTCCTTGAATTGGTTTCTTTGTAATGGTTTTTCATCACGTGATAACAGTAAGTTGCCAACTTGATAATGTTGACTAGTCACTCTATAATGTTCATTTTCTTAACCAAAAAAAAGAAAAAATCTTAAATTAAAACTTCTATGGTTAGTTTCACAATACATAACTCGACTAAACATTTATTTATGTGAATTCATTATAAATTTACATTTGACTCGATCTATGTATTTATGTGAATGTACAATCATAGGTTGTCTAACTTAACTTGCATCCAAATAAAGTGAAGGGAAATACCACAGCTTTTAGCTTAATTTAACAATTTAGACATTATATTATATTCGATCTTGTCACTCAGGTTAGAAAGTTGGCAAATTTTACTATGGATTATCGTCTATGTAGCAAGTAGCAATATGAACTATGAAGTATGTACCATTTGAAGTATACTTCATTTGAATTACACTTCAGTTTAATTCATTTGATAATATTGTTATGTTTTTTAGTTATATTTTTCACACATACTAGTTT
This sequence comes from Ipomoea triloba, assembly GCF_003576645.1. Classification (NCBI taxonomy): domain Eukaryota; kingdom Viridiplantae; phylum Streptophyta; class Magnoliopsida; order Solanales; family Convolvulaceae; genus Ipomoea; species Ipomoea triloba. Next base: position 5,920,840 of record NC_044924.1, on the reverse strand, counting down.
CATAACTTTCATTATAACAATACTAAAGTATCATTTTAATTCTACTATAGTTTCATTTGACAATATACTTTATTACATGAGCTCTATTTTTTTTTGGTTACGTTTCATTTTTCACAAATACTAGTTTCATTATAGCAACACTAAAGAATCATTTCACTTATACTACAGTTTCATTAAACAATAATTTTTAAACTTTCCATATATACTAGTTTCATTATAGCAATACTAAAGTATCGTTTTAATTCTAGTACTGTTTTATTAAATGATCATGGTCTACACACTGTTGTGTGAACCATGGTCCACTATATAAGAATTGAAGAAAGTTTTATTGGGCTTTAACAAGCATTAATAAAAATATAGAAGGTAAGGTATCATAGGGAAAAGTACTATGGGTATCCCTTTAAATCTTTAATGGTATCCAAGGCCCGGCCCGTACATCTGATCTGATGTTTGGATTGTTTGTTATTTAATCTTGACATTCCAGCAACATTTGAACCACAGAAGCCATTGTAGGCCTCATTTTCCTGTCTTCCTCCACACATGCAAGGCCAACCTTGATCAGTGTCTTAGCCTGATTCCTGCTAAACTTCCCTTCCAGTCTTTTATCCACCATTTCATCCACCCACCCCTCTTCTTTTAATTCAACTTTCCTCTTCATTGCCCAGAAAAACTTCTTCATATCCGCTTCCTGCTGGAACCCACTTTCTTCCACCATCCAATTTATGAGCCTACTACCCTTCACCATCTCAAGGATCACCACACCATAACCATACACATCTACTTTTGCAGTGATGGGTTGGCTTAGAGCCCATTCTGGAGCCATGTACCCTTTGGTTCCCCGGATTCTGGTGAAATATGAACCCGGGTCGCCTCTTTGAGCGAGCTTGGCTAGCCCGAAATCTGCAATCTTGGGCTCGAGGTCACCGGTTAGAAGTATATTTTCGGGTTTCACATCACAATGGATCACCCATTCCAGGCATTCATGGTGAAGGTATGCAAGCCCTTTAGCCGTGCCTAATGCGACCTCAAACCTTTCTTTCCACCCGAGAAAATTCGAGGTGTAAATGTGGTTGTCCAGTGAGGAATTTTGTACATATTCATAGACCAAAAGGCGGTGTTTCCCTTCTGCACAAAACCCCCACATTCTCACCAAATACATATGGTTGATCTTTCCGATTGTGGTGATCTCTGCCCAGAATTGTTCTTCTCCTTGAAACTCATCCCCGAGTCTCTTCACAGCCACCGCCCTTCCATCTTCCAGCCCGCCTTTGTAAACCGCACCCGAGCCTCCTCTCCCTAGCTCCACCTTGAAATTCTTGGTGGCCTTTTTCAGTTCTGCATAAGTGAACCTCCTGAACTGACTGGATAACATGCAATATCCATTCTCAATTGAGGCTGGAATCCCATGCTTGCTGAATAAAGCCCACCAACCCAACACAAAAGCCACAACTTCAACCCCACCAATTGCAAAACAAAACGAGTACAGATAAACCCATATCAGCTTATTCCTAGTTTTCTCTTTGTACATTTTAGGAGAACCCACCATAATTTCTGTTATGTTTTCTGGACATACTAAGTTAGATCGGTTGAGGATCACTGTACCTGAATCTGGCACTGGGAGATTTTCGGGGAGTTTAAGGAATGTACTCCCCTGAAAATCCGGGGATCTGTAACCGTTGAAAAGTGTGTTCTTGGTGAAACATCTTCTCTCATCTAAATGGTTCCAGTAAGTGAACGCCACGCACGCTTGATCCTCTAAACACATATCCCTGCAGTCTTTCAGAGAGGAGGTTTCAGAGTAGTTGAGATCAAATCCCCAGTAATCCACATGAGAAATCTCCAAGAATTTCACAGGCTGAGCTATTAAATCTGTTGAATTGAACAAAGCCTTACACCCTTTTCCCCAATCACTGGAATTGATCATCACATGCCCTGGAGGACATGAACATTTGGGCTCTGGACCATAATTACAAATACCATTTCCTCCACAGAGTCCATGTACGGAGCATGGCTTTTGAAGGGCTTGCCAGGTAATTTTCCACAGCCCAGTGGAATCATCCAAGCTGTAGATTCTGAGATTCCCATCAATGTCCAGTTTCATCCTCCTCGTGATCCCAGGACCCGCATCACTAGCATTTAAGTATAAATTATAGTCCTTTCTATCAGTGGAGAAAAACCTTCCCAGATTATCAAGAAAAGCAATTCTAGTACCATTATAGTTGGTTCTCTCGTTGGTGTACACATCAAAATAAGGGTTAGGCCAATATTGACGAGAAATATCTTGGTTATCATATTGTAACTTTAGCACGTTATCACCATCAAAGAATAATCTGAAATAGCCCGGTTCAAAGCTCCCTTCCCTTAATGGAGATATGAGCTTGTAGTCCTTGGTGAACACCTGGGAAGGCAGTAAAGTATCTGCGGGAAAACCGAAGCTTTGCCAGAAAACTTCCCCTTTCGAATTCTTGAGAACAAGATTGCCCGTTTCAAGAAGCTCAGCTCTATTAACATCAGTTGCAGAGGTATTAGTCTCCCATACGATCCTCCCATCGACATCAGTTAACGTTAAAGCTCCGTGTTTTTGGAGCGATACCTGTAACGTTTTCCTATTGTCATTATTATAACATTAGGATAAGTTATGATAGTATTAAGTGTTTTGTATGTGGTCTTTGTGATTAGGAGTCTGGTTAGGGTTTAGGAGACATATTGATATACAACAACCAGCAGAATAATGGCCAGTGGTTATATAAGATCTCAAGTCCTTTCACTACTCACTACATTTCTCATACACCATTTAAAGAAAACTGAGTAAAGTAAAAGACAAAATACTTATGTTCTTCATTGACACTGAGCTATGGCTGGAGATTAATCATGCTACTATGTGATAAATTAAGTCTAATTAACAATACCTTGGAGCCGAGGCGATTGACGGGGGTTCTCCTGTTGGCCACCCAAACGACAGTTTTGTCCCTGGAATTTGTGAACCATATTGCGAACCAGAAAGCATTGGTTCCCAATCCATAAAAGCCGCAGGAGAATGTGTTGTCTGGGGAGGTTAGAAAAGTGGAGTCTGCATCCTCAACGGATAGGGAATGGCCTCTATCTAGCTGAAGCAGATGCTTAGCTTCTGCAATTGCAATTGAATGAAAGGAATAGAGGAGGAAGGAGACGAGTAGAGAGGTGGTTAAGCAATGAAGGTTAACCATGGCGGAATTTAAAAGAGTTGATCGAGTTTGTAGGAACACATTACTGCATGGAGATTTATTTATACAATACCTGAAGATCGAACTTGGAATTGAATGCGCGCATGCTTGTGCATTTAATTTGTTTGGTCGTTAGTTTGAAATTAACTTTTTTTTGAAATCAGTTTGAAATTAACTTAAACACACAACATTTACTTTATTAATCAACTGTATGTTGCGTGTCAAACAATTCAATTGACATGACACCTCCCATGGATTCAAAGCGTGGATGAATTATGGCTATCTTTAGTATTATTAAATCAAAATTAAACATAAGCTATCTGTAGGGTGTGCAATTGGTCTAACAGTTCGGTTAATCAAATTGTTTTAATCAAAGTTTTTAATACTTTAATAGTTTTTTTTTTTGAATCACAAAACTTTAATAGTTAAACGAATCGAATTTTAATTTGTATTAACCAAAAATTTTTTATGGGTAGTTAATGGATCTTTTAACCATTAACCGATTAAAAGAACTTTTTTAAGCTAAAGTTTTATATCTTAATTAAAAATAATATATATAATAATAAATTTAATTAAAATAATACATATAATAATAAATCCATAAGAAAATATATAAAAACAATATCATAACACCACTATAAGTTTATATATATATAAGATTAACAGTTCGATTGATTCTGTTAACTGGGGTTAAGGGGGGTTCGATCGGTTAAACGAAAATTTATCAAAGTTTGCACACCCTACCTATCTACATCCATCAGATGCTCGTTCACATTTAAAAGCAATACTATTATCATATTATCACATTTACAATTCATTAATATTAATTTCATATTCATACAATTTTTGAATTCCACATGAAATAGTAAAATAATAATAATAATAATAAATAAAGTAATAGATTTAGAAAGGATAATGTGGCCCATAAAAGTACATTTGCAAGCTTGAAAATCAAATTTTATATTTTGCAAACTTGCAAACGGAAAAGTAAAGGAAAAAAAATGCATTTGTTTTATATGTGCCAATTACAACCCTTTCATGCATGGATGTAGATAGGCTAAGATCCTACCACCGAGAGGTCGTAGGTTCGAATCTCAAACTCCTAGGTTTGAGCCGGTCAACTATGGATAACCTATGCTGGTTTACCTCCTTGTGACCCTTTGCCGGCTAGGGTCACAGAAAACAACCTCGTCAAAAAAAAAAAAAAAAAAAGCCTAAGATAATGCATTTGTAATGCATTTTTTTTAAAGAAAATTGTTAATTAAAATAAGGTATGCAAACCCACGTGTTAAAAATAAGAGTTAAATTTCATTTTTTATTCTTGATTTATATCACTTTTAGTCTCTCTTTTTTTTCTTCAAAATATTCACATATGATCCTTGTATTATTGTGACATTGATTATTTTTTGTCCTCCATCAACAAAATCGTTTAAATTATGTAAAATACAAGGGCATTTAGGTCTTCAATTATGACTCTGATCTTTTTCAAAAAAAAAAAAACAAATACAAATATAACGAGTCAACTCACTTTGTATTAAAAAAAAATCAAAATGTCCTTGTATTTAACGACATTTCAATGATTTTGTTGACGCTGAACCAAAAAAAGATCATGCATGCCACGATAATATTAGGACCGAATGGAATGTTCTTAAAAAAAAAAAAAAAAAAGGTGAACAACTACCTATATAAATCTTAGACAAAAATTGAAATTAACTCTAAAAATAAATATAAATGTAAAGGAGATCGAGGAACACATATATACTTTAATAATAAGCAATGCATGTTGGTTATATCTCAAACAATCTCATTTTTATTAAGTTTCTTCATTATAAATTTTGTTGAGTTAAATAAAGTTGAGATTCACCGATATAACTTTTACGTGGAGTTATTTTAGTTCATATGACGTCTGTATATATTGTTTAGAACACTGTACTATTAATGTTATTTGTTGTGTACAGAAAATTATTAAAGAAATTAAAAAAAAAAACAAAATAATAATAATAAATCCAACCCTAGTTCAAAAATAACATAACAGAATAAGTCAAGAATTAGCCGCCACCAATTTAATTATATTCAAAGTAATCCAAAATATTGGGAAAATGACATAAGGAGTGAATTCAACAAGTTGGGGCTAGTAGAATTCTTCTAGAGGCTTCAGCCTAGCTAGCTCCAATGTTAAAATTCAATAATCACATATCAAAGTCAAAAGACATTAATTATATTATTAACTAGCATTACAAATCGTGTTGATATCAAAAAAAAAAAAATGACAATGACCTTGTGGTCTAGTAGCACTCAGTTGCACCTTCATGTGGAAGAAGGTGGGTTTGAGTCTCAGTAGACTACGACTAACTTATATACGGAGTATCAAATTGAATCATTGATCATCACAGTACACATGTCATTAATGATGTAATAGTTATAATACTTGCACCAATTATTGCAAGAATTTATTCTAGTATAATCATTTCTTCAAAAAAAAAATCTCGTATTCACATCCCATGCCAGAAACATATATATGCAAATCATAATGATGCTACATTTCAACCAAGAAAAGTGGATGAAGGAACTAATGGTCAACCTTCAACTCTTCAAGTTAGTTTATAATCTAGTATAATTGTAGTCTGCACTGTATCCTTCCAAAGTTATTTTAAGTGACTATGGAACTAAACTTCCCACAGCAAATGAAGAAATAGTGGCTCATGTTCATCCTAAATCCTAATACCCAAAAATGCTATAATTTTCTGGTATGTGCAATGGGAAACAATCAAACAAACAATTTTAATCTACAAGTTTAGGCGTTTTTGGAAAACATTACCCATTAAAGATTTAAAGTGAGGATCAGAGGAGACAGTCTTATTACAGATTTGCAGTAGTAGAAACAAAAATCATGCATATTTTGAGTAGAAAAAGATGAAAAAGTAGAGATATTTCTTATACATTGAAGAATGGGCAGATTATATTAGATGTAAAGAACATTTGGAGATTGTGTTGTTTTTTCATCTTCACAATCAAGCAGAGTTTGTACCACAGAAGCCATTGTTGGTCTCATGTTTCTGTCTTCTTCCACACAGGCAAGACCAACCTTGATCAATGTCTTAGCCTGATTCCTGCAAAACTTCCCTTCCAGTCTTTTATCCACTACATCATCCACCCAACTCTCATCTTTTAACAGAAATTTCTGTTTTATTGACCAGAAAATTTTCTTTATATCTGTTTCCTGTTGGTACCCACTTTCTTCAACTACCCAGCCCGAGAGGCGGTTACCCTTCACCATCTCCAGGATCACTATACCATAACCATACACATCTACTTTTGCAGTGATGGGCTGGTTTAGAGCCCATTCTGGAGCCATGTAGCCTTTTGTTCCGCGGATTTTGGTGAAATATGAACCAGGGTCGCCTCTTTGAGAAAGCTTGGCTAGGCCAAAATCTGCAATCTTGGGTTCGAGGTCACCGGTTAGAAGTATATTTTCGGGTTTGACATCGCAATGGATCACCCATTCCAGGCATTCATGGTGAAGGTATGCAAGGCCTTTCGCTGTGCCTAATGCCACTTCAAACCTTTCTTTCCACCCGAGAAAATTTGAGGTGTAAATGTGGTTGTCCAGTGAGGAATTTTGTACATATTCGTAGACCAAAAGGCGGTGTTTCCCTTCTGCACAAAAACCCCACATTCTCACCAAATTCATGTGGTTGATCTTTCCAATTGTGGTCATCTCTGCCCAGAATTGTTCTTCTCCTTGAAACTCATCTCCGAGTCTCTTCACTGCCACCGCCCTTCCATCTACCAAAACGCCTTTGTAAACTGCACCCGAGCCTCCTCTCCCTAGCTCCACCTTGAAATTCTTGGTGGCCTTCTTGAGTTCTGCATAAGTGAACCTCCTGAACTGACTGGATAACACGCAATACCCATTCTCAATCGAAGCTGGAATCCCGTGCTTGCTGAATAAAGCCCACCAACCCAACAAGAAAACAAGAAGCTCAATCACACCAAATGCAGAACAAAACGAGTACAGATAAATCCATCTGAACCTTTTAGGTTTCTCTTCATACATTGAAGGAGAACCAACAAGAATCTCTGCTGCATCTTCTGTGCATACCAAGTTAGAACGGTTGAGAATCACGATACCTGATTCTGGCACTGGCAATGCCAAATCTCTGGGGAGTTTTATAAATATACTTCCTGGAAAATCTGGAGATCTGTAGCCATTGAAAAGGGTGCTTTTGGTGAAACATTTTCCCTCCCCATTTCGCCTGTAGCTAAACGCTACACACCTCCGATCCTCTAAACACAATTTCCTGCAGTCTTCCAGGGAGAAAGGCTGAGTATAGTTGAGATCAAATCCCCAGTAATCCACATGAGGAATCTCCAAGAACTTGACTGGCAGAGTTACTAAAGTTGCTTGATTAACCAAAGCCTTGCAGCCTCTGCTCCAATCACTCGAATTGCTCAACACATACCCTGGAGGACATGAACATTTGGGCTCTGGACTATAATTACAAATAGCATTTTTTCCACAGATTCCATGTACCCCACATGGCTGTTGAAGAGCTTGCCACGTTACCTTCCACAGCCCAGTCGAATCATCCAAGCTGTATATTCTCAGATTCCCATCAACATCCATTGTTATCCTCCTCTTCATCTCAGAGCCTGCATCACTAGCATTTAAATATAAGTTATGCTGCTGTCTATCACTGGAGAAAAACCTCCCCAAATTATTAAGGAAAGCAATTCTGGTACTGTTTTGATTGGTTCTCGAATTGGTGTACGCATCAAAATCAGGGTTTGGCCAATACAAACCAGAAACCTCCGGGCCATCATATATCAGCTTCAGCACATTATCACCATCAAAGTATAAACTGAAGTAGCCTGGCTCAAAGCTCCCTTCCCTTAATGCAGATACCAGCCTGTAATTCTTTGTGAAGAGCTGGGAAGGCAGTAAAGTATCGGTGGGAAAACCGAAGCTTTGCCAGAGAACATCACCCTGTGGGTCCCTGAGAACAAGATTACCTGTATCAAGCAGCTCAGCTGTGTTAACAGTAGTGCCAGTGGTATTAGTCTCCCACACAGAGATGCCATCGACATCGGTTAATGTTAAAGCTCCATTTTTCCCGAACACCACCTTGGAGCCCCTGCTGTTGACAGGCCTGGCCCTGTTTGCCACCCAGGCAACAGTTCTGTCCCGGGAATTTGTGAACCATATCGCAAACCAGTAAGCATTGCTTCCCAGTCCATAGAAGCCACAGGTGAATGTGTTGTCTGGGGAGGTTAGAAAAGTTGAGTTTGCATCCTCAACGGATAGGGAATGGCCTCTTTCCAGCTGAAACAGTTGCTTAGCTTCTGATGGTGTACATGAATGAAAACAAAAGAGGATGAAGAAGAAGAAGAAGAAGAAAAGTAGAGAGCTTAAACTATGGGGGTTAATCATTGCTGAAAGAGTTTAATTTAGATGACACATTATATTTCTGCAGATTTATATAATACCCGAAGATATGCAGAGTCTTCGTGCATTATTATTGCATTTATTGAAAAACCATGTCTTGGTTAGTTGGACGGTATGGAATTGATTTAATTTATTTAATTAATATTATACATTACATTACAAAAAAGTGATTATTTAATTACTACTAAATGCAAATAAAGATCAAGTTGATTTTTGCATGTCAACGAGATCGATTTGGTTAGCAATCAAAGCTACAATTAACGTTGAAGAATTGCTATTTTGGAATTACTGGCATTACCATTCTGACTTTGCTATTTTGCAATTACTGGCATTACATTACTTGAACAAATGGTAAAAACTTGTGTGAGACTATCAGGTCGGATCAATATAATTTGTGTGAAATTATCTTACGGGTCTTAATACGTTAGACAGATCAGATCAACATAATTTGGGTCATAATTAGTATTATGAATTAGTCTTTAGTTAAATTTTATGACACAAATTATATTAATTCGACCTGTCTCACAGAGAATGTGATGTGATCTGAACAAATTCATTCCCATTCAGTTATTTCTTCAGATGGAGACAAAAAAACAGTCTCTCCGATCATATTGTGCGGTGCACATTGTCAACGTTGTCAGCTTGTGTCTTCATCTTTATCTTCGCAGCTATGATTCGGATGCCTTGACAGTGAGAGATATTTAATTTATTAATCATTTTGTCAAAGTCAATGATTGTGTGAGAGGGAAACCTAGGATGTTATGGCATACAAAAATATGTGCATAAAATTTAAAATAAAAAAACATCTTAATAAATAAATTATCGCATGAAAATTAAGCTACCAATATTGAAAAAATATGAAATACTAATAAATTTTACAAAGAGTTGAACTTGAAATCTAGTAATAATTATTAAATAAACTAACTTGATTGGGAGTTTCCCCTACATAATTCATTAACGGAAGGTTATCAAACCAACGCCCAATCAATTTGTTACATAATTCATTAACTAAAAATACATAATGGCGTTGTTTGGTAAAATAGTTAGTTTATCAGTCAATTTTGGTTTATTTGACTACTATTGGTTGTTTGATTTGGTTAAAAAATTCAATATAAGTGTTTGGTTAATTAGTTTTTTGTAATTCTAAAATGCTAAAATTCAAAACACTACTCAAAATAACTTTTTCAATTAGCCTTTTTTAAAAATAAAAATAAAAATAAATTATACCAAACAGCTATCAGCTAACAACTAATTTAGTAACACATTTCTACAATCAACTAATGTTATCAACTAGTTATACCCTCTAACTCAATCAACTATCAACTAATTGTCATTTACCAAACATGACCAATATGTTAACTGCATATGCATAATTTGGAGCAAAGTTCACTATACGCATGCTAAACTCTAATCCACTATATAATTTGTTGTATGCATCTAAGACTTTGGAGTCTTGCGCTAAGGGATTTTCCATATGAATTGTGTTTACTTCCTGTTAATTATTACCATCTCTCAAGTCATCCACCGCCAATATAATCTTTATTCCAATTTATTTCAAATACAGCAAGTCTCTATAAGACGATTTCAAGGATTCTTATTTGTGAGATGAGTCGGATCATGATGATAATATAATACTTATGTTAAAAAATATAATACTAACCAGACATAAATATTTTGTTATTTATAAGATAAAAGTAAGACTAAAGAAAAATATAATATGTGGGGCTAAATAGTTACGGAGTACTTATGAAAAAAAAAATTGTAATACTAATCATGAATAAATTGTTTAAGTGTTACTTATGAGAGAAAGTGTAATAGTTATGATGAAGAATGTAATACTTTTAATAAAAAAAAAATGTAATGTTAAAATTTGAATAATTACTTATGATAGAAAATTGTAATACTTGTACTATTAAAAAAATGGAAATTGTAATACTTATGAGAGAAAATATAATTCTTATAAAAAACCTGACTTGTCTAATAATCCGTGAGATAGTCTCATATGAAAATTTGCCTTCCAAATAATGTGAATTTAGTCATTTAGAGTTCCTTAAACAGGAGGGGATCCAACAACTTGAAAATGATTTCCAAGTTAACTTTTTGACGCATCCCCAAGAAACTCATTTCATTCGAATATTTAGGTAATCTGTAACTTTCAAAGATGTTAAATTTAGAAATGTAATTTTAACCCAAACGCACCCTAAAAGTACCTTCACCAAGAGGCAATGCCACAGGCCACAACTTGATTCTGGTAGAATTCTGAAGGCTTCAGCCTCCATGTTAATCAAGTATATATTGTTCCAGTCCAGTGGATTTCAATTTCCTTCAGGAGCAGGAACAACATAAAAGAATTAACTGTACATAATAAATAATTTTGCAGACTAGACTATAACATGACATGCTATCACCAGTTAGTATGAATTAGTTGAAACCTTTGTCTTCATGGGGAGCAATGTTGGTCCTCGCACTTGAGCAGAGCCATCATTTGGGATCTCGAAACGCTTTTCCTGTTTTTAAGAACGTCTATGTAATTCTGAAGCCTATACCGATCTGTGTTTGTCAGAGAGAACGGGGGATTTAAAATGAGAGACGGTGCTTCCACTTGAAGGAATGCTAATAACTGCACTGCTTTTGAATAAAATACTACTGCATTTTCTGTCCGCCCCATGTATTCGTCAACCTGCCGGGGTAAACATGATAATATAACATTTCTAGTAAACAATGTAGCTGTACGAAGACATAAACCACAAGATTACAATCAAAGGGCATACAGAACAAACACTTACAGCCCCCTTCCTTCCCATTGCTAGGGCAGATTGGAATATCAACTCCATTGCATCTGGCACTTCAGTATTTCCTGAAAAGACATTAGCATAATTAGTCCTTCTAAAATAAAGATATTAGCAGGCGGTTTAATGCATCACATTAACACAAGCAGACATATTTTTTCCAGCCAACTAGAATTTAGTCAATTTACAATGCACTCAAGTACTGAAGTTAAAATAGCTTGACAGTAATAGGTGTCATTCTCTCCAATAAAACTTGTATACATTCAATGTCAAAACATATACAAATCATAAATTTACACCTGAACCTAGAAAAGTCGATGGAGGAACTAATGGTCAACTTAGAGATTGTAGCTTCTCAAGTTAGTTTGTAGTCTAGTATAATTGTAGTCTGTACAAATATTTGGTACTAAGTTTTATATTAAGAGTGGTTTTGGAACTAAAACATTCTACAGAAAATGATGAAATAGTAATTCATTTTCATTCTTTTGTGGGAAATGGAGGGGGGAACAGAAACAATTTCCAACTACAAGTATAGGCACTTTAGAAAATATTACACATAATAAATATGGAGTACAAAGTAAATAAATAAATAAATACCAGATTTAAAATATAGTAATAAATAAAAATAAGAAGCATGCAACAGAAAATGACAGTGTTTAGACATCAAAGATATACCAGGCTCTACAAATTTGGAAAGTTCCTCAGCATTCTGAACTTCACTGAGGAATGACCTTTGAATATGAGAGCAGACATCCTGTGGCCCCAAAGTGTTAGAAGCATCAACAGGATTGTGTACGTTGAGACAACCTTGACCCCTCTTCATAGTTTCCCGCAGTGTAGTAGCATGTTGTGTTGGACTTCCTTCAACTGCTGATGCTGCTTGAGTATGACAAATATGCAAAGCTTGCTTCCATATTGCAAGAATGACAAGCTGAATTGAGAATGCTTCCAGATGTTTGCCTGCCTCAGACTTTTTAAAGGAAACCGAAAATATTAGCAGGGTATTACTTTAAGGCTCTGTTTGACAAAGGTTACAAACTTACAATTACAAATGAGGTACAAAGGTAAAATCCATAATTCTATTTTCAAGATACTATTTGCAAAATGCAAAATGTACCTTCTATTTAATAGACCTAGCAATTCATGTAAATGAGGTCGTTAATGGGTTGACATGATAATGACACGAACACAATAAGGTCAAACATGGACACAACCCATTAAGGTTAGCAGGTTAAAGTTCTAAACATGAACAAGATTTTTAAATGGGTTGAACGATAGGTACGTTTAGTTAACAGGTTTCACGTCTACGCAACATGATATGACATGATAACCCATTTAAAGCCTGTTAGACATGGTAATATACAGAGTAATTTTCTTTTGAGAAAATACAACTTCAGGAGAAAAAAAAATTAAAAAAATTAAAAAAACAATATATAAAAATCATAACCAAGGCTAATAATAACAGGTTCTTGACAGGTCAACCTATTAATGACCTAGGACGCCCTATTAATGACCTAGGACGCGTTAATGCTAAACACTAACTCATTATTTTTGTTTCAAGTTTCACATCATGTTAACGGTCAGCCATGCGAAGTAACAAATTAAAGACCCAGGGGGATAAAACTGAAGATATATGGGTCAACTAAGCCCAGAGGAAAGAAACATTGATGTATTTCCAAGCAAGGGATTTAAAAAAGGGATATGATATCTAAAAAGTGTTGTTGACTATTCAACACTAATTTGTATGCATTAACACGAATAAGTTTTTTTTTCCAGATAATGTTCATATTGGCATGTTACAATTTGACTCTCAAGACTCAAGCCTCGCCCCATCATTATTATCCTTGCAGCTTGAAGCATGCAAACATGAACTACCACAACAAAATATTCTGTTACGAGGGTGAGGAAATAAAGAACAACAAGATGGAAGCATCACCCTTCCAGTCCCTTCTCTTCCCCTCCTACACTGCATGCTAAGACAACTTACCTAGAAGATGACTCAATGCTTAAAATTGCATCCCAAAAAGAGTGGAAGAACTATGAGTTACCTTCTCATTTACTAATTCTGTGATAGCAGAAGCACAACATTGCAATGACTCAATCCTCCTCATGCAATCAGTTGATGGTTGCTCCAAGGTGTCAGCTATATCCACTGATCCTTGTGATGTACCATGAGCAGATGTGTGGCTATCAAGACTTCCTACACAGCCTACTTCATGGGTTGCAGGTCCCATAATGGGCATCGGGGCACTTGGCCTGGAGTACGCATTCCTTGGAGCTTGTGGGGAACAGCCTGATACCAATGGCATATTGCTAAGCTTAGAAGCACCTGTTGATGAAGAAGAATCCACAGGGGGGGCAGAAACAATGACATAACCTTGATCAATCAACTCCAGTGAATTTATCACTGTTAATCCATGCAAATATGATAATAAGAAAGGGTCAAAAGGTAGGTCTTTACCAATGTTAATCCATGTGAAATTGATATTAGAATAGTATATTTTTGCAGCATTCTTTAAATTTAGGAAAAATAAAAAATTATCGAATATTATTGCAAATGAGAGCACCTTCTGGATTACTTGCTGCTGGCCTATGTTCAATGGAACTACGAGATTCTTTCAGGTTTCCTTCTGAAAGTTGACAATTGCCAACACTAAATGCAGTGCTCTCTCGTTTGCAATCACCACCACTGCCATCGAAGGTTGGGTCTGGTAGCTTGGGAACATTGAAAGCATTAATAGGATATCCATATGGAGGTCTTTGTAGTAATCTCCCAGTGACAGATTGACTGTTGTCAGTACCACTTGAATCATCATCAAGTCTGAATGGTAGACAATCTTCTTGACTTTCATCTGCACTTGCAGGAGTGCAGCTTGACAGAGGAAAACCATCTATCTTCCTCTGTGGTCTCCAAATCCTGTGTACCACAATGATTCCATAGTTTGTTGAGGTAGGAGACTGTTGTTTCTTAAGGTACCAAAAATTTAAATTAATCACCTAACTTACCTAGACAGTTCATCCGGTTGCCTTGTTGCAAGAAATGGGTGGTTAAAGAACTCCTCAAATGTCAACCGCTCCACTACAAGGGGAAAAGAATTAGAATGAGGGTGTTTACAATTCAGATAGAATAGGCATGGTGAGTAGCATTTCCTTTCTTCAAATAATAACCAGAAAAGTATTCAATTTGGATTTTTTATTTTGTTTTCAAAGATTCACGTGGGCAAGAAATTTCATCTCATAATGAAAAAACAATGGAATAACTTGCTATCAGAGGCTCAATGTTCTGCTGATATCACAGCATACTGGTTGCCATACCAGGATTACGGCGCAACAATTTTCGGCATAAATCTCTGCACTCATCACTTAAATCCTTTGCATTGGAAGGGAATTGCAATCCAGTTGATTTCACTATGTTCTGAAGCAACTGCAAGTAAAGGTTTAGAACAAGACAGTCAGGCATTAAAATTGAGATGTTATATTCACATTGAAAAGCACTGAACTAAGTACATTTCTTTGTAGCTAAGTAGATTATGAAACCTGTAATTGGTCATTTCCTATAAATGGGGTTTTGCCAGTTACAAGCTGAAACAGAATGGCACCAACACTCCAGAGATCTGCCTGTGTTTGTGGCTCAAAGTTAATAGGAGATTAAGAAGAACATGAACATAGAGCTTCTAATAAGTGAATTTCACCTTTGCATCATATTTCTGGAGTTGCATAATTTCAGGAGCCATGTATAGTGGTGAACCACATAAGGTTTCTGCAAGGCCCCTAGGTTGCAAAGACCTGCCAAAAAAATGATAAATTCTTTGAGCAATTTTTTTTTTTTGAATACAACTAGCCCTATTACATTGTAGTATCTGTCCATATACTTTCTCAACCTGTTGAAACACAAAGGGTTAGTATCGCCTCCACTAAGGCTCGAACTCATGACCTCCCAAATGGGAGAGCCACTACATGCCATCTGAGCACAAGGTGCTTGGCTCTTTGAGCAATTATTATTTGTTATAAGTGAGATTATATTGCCATTTGAGAAACAGTATGACCAACAGCAGAGTCTGTGAAGACTGAACATTAAAACTCTATAAAGTTTCTAGAATAAATGCAAAAAGGGGCAGATAAGAATCAGATAATGAATTAATGAGACGACAAAGAAACACAATTTTGAAATTAAGAGAAAACAACAACAGAATTCCTGCACAGAAAAAGGTTATATTTCTAAGTAAAAGCTGTTTAAGGATTTGAGTGAGACTACATTCAGAAAATGAGAACAATGCTAGAGCTAAATATATTTCCAAAATTTTATGAACAGCTTCTATCTCACTCTTCAAAGAATCCATCTTCAAAGAGAGAAAATATAAACCAGCATTATACGAGATTAAAGCAAGCTGGGTAAGTGGGTATCAAAACATCTTTTAATTAGTTTGTCCTGTTCTTTTAATTCCGATAAAAGGGAGGAGGAAAAATAACATAAGAAGGGGAAAAGCCAAAGAGGGTATACTTAGATTAAAAGAGCTGACAGATAAGAAATCCATAGAGAGAGGTATCCATTGACAGAAGGATTAGCTAAATAGAGTAAGAAAGGGAAAGAGATACACATAAAAGAAGGAAAAATTGTACAGTCAGAGCACACCCACTCTGAGAAAGAATAAAAGGAAAGAGAACAGGTTTGTTTAGGCAGCTTAGCAGGAGTAGGGTGTTGACTTTCTAGTGAGATAAAAAAGAATGCATGTTCCTTTCCTTTAACATTTAGGACAGATAGGTGATGAAATCAAGATGAGATAGTAAGTTTACCTTGCAAATCCAAAATCAGCAATCTTTAAAACAGCATTGTCATCATTTACTGATAAGAGGAGATTCTGTTCCAGAAATGACACAAAATGTATTACTAAGAATTAACTTATGTATAAACAAACAAATTAGTCAGCAGTGTCCATAAAATATCCGCATTAGCTGTGATGTATAGTGATTCACTGATTCCCTCTAAATGAAATTCTTACTCTTTATATTAGAAGAAAATGTTATCTTTACTAATCACAAAAATGACCAACTTTCTATTCAGAACTTTTGAATTATCAAAGTATGTAGGTGTAAAGTAGACGCATACATGCATGTGCCAAACATAATTTGTGTGCTAGGTGTGAAAGCAAACCTGTGGTTTTAAGTCCCGATGTATTAAGTTGTTCTCACGAAGAACTTTTAAGCCCGATGCTGTGTCATTGATGTGAAAATCAAAATTACAATGTATAAAGTTACCAAAAGTAAAATAAACAAAATAGAAGCTCCAAAATACCTAGCTGCTGCATAAAATGTTTTGCAGTTGCTTCTGGGATTCTCCCATTGCGTTGTTGGATGTAGATTGAAAGATCACCTCCTCTACAGTACTCCAACACTATATAAATCTTTCCAGGTTCCTATATTCCAGGCACATGCAAGATCATTTAGAATAGCAGTAACTTGTAAAAATAAAGATCATTTGTGTCTTTCAACAAAAACTAAAAATAAGGTGTGCATAATAATTTGTAAAAGCAGATATTTGAGACCAACTGGATGATCTGTGGTGGCAGTAATTTCTCCGTTATTAAGGTAAATAAAGCACATCTAACACAAATACTGATATAAAATCACAAATATTTCATTTCTTTACAATAGCTGAAAAGCACATTGTTATGAAAGCAACAAAGAAGCTCCACTCAAAAGATTGCATTGAGCAAAAGAAAATCTTAAAGAATACAAAATCAAATCAACTTCGAAACGAGTCAAGGATCTTCCATTCTAAGTAAGAAAATATAATCTTTTTGATATTCTAAACAAACCATCAATATAGTATATAAATATTCTAAGACTCATCACTTCATCAGTTCCCTTTACATACCATAACGGCAATAAGTTTTGTTGTTTTTCAAAGAACATCAGCAAGCCAGATGGCAAATTCCAACTGCAAATTAGTCATTTCTTGAATATATCCAGCACTAAACAAATATTCTAGTTTCTAAGATTTATGGCTTCCTCAACTACCATAGCAGAAATGAGTTTTGTTGTTTTTTGCAGAAGATCCCTCAACTACCATAACAGATTCATTTTTCAAGGAAAATCTGCAATCCAGATGTGGCTTATTCCAACTGCAGATTAGTCATTTCCTTGATTCGAACTACTATTCAGCAAAAGAAGGGCCATGATATCCCCATACATTTCACTGCCTCTATACACTGCAGGCATAACTATTTCATGTCCGGTTAACATACAATCAAGTCTTGATCATTTTTTGACATCCCTTCCACATATTACACAACCTCGCTGTTATTTCCACCTCGAGCGCTACTACAATCGGACACAAACACTCGTGCTTAATTGACTTCAAAATCACACAAAAAGCAAAAAATGCAGGATTCTCTAGAATTGAAGCGAAATAGATTATGAGGACCTGGATCATGTCGTGCAGGTGGATAATGTTAGGATGATTGATCTTCCGGAGGATAACAATCTCAGACATGAGGCTCTCTTGGAGCTTGGAGTTAAGCCGAGCTGTGACGATCTCCTTGATGGCCACCTCGGTGCCGTGGTCTCGGTGCCGCGCGTGCCACACCGTCGAGTACGACCCCGTCCCTACCTGCTTCCCAACCAAATAATCACCCACCATGAACCTTCCACTTCCACCACCTCTGCTGTCCATCGATTGAGCCATCCCCCAAAGCCAAACCCTAAGAATTCCGAGCAATGCAACAGAACCTTATCCAAGGACAAATTCTCAGCTAAGACAAAGGAACACGAAAGCGAAGATTTCTTTTTTTGTTTTTACTTTTTTTTTTTTAATTTTAATTTTTCCGGTGGATGAGCTGTACGGATATGGAGAAGAGATTAAGGTGAGGTTTAAGAGATTGACGAAGGTGTTTACGTTTAAAATGATTGAGATTAGACAATAAATTTAATAATAATGGTGGCCATGGGGGAGAATAATAGAAATCCACTGTTTAGAGTCTCGGGTGATTGCTTTGTGCATACACTATACAGCTATGGCGTGGCGTGGCGAACATGGCTAAATCCCAGCAGCCTATGAGAGGAGGAATGGCTACCTGGAGTTAGTACGGTGTGCTTTATTCATTGTACGTCTCGCTTCGTCAGTTATACCTTTTTTTAAAAATTAAATAAATTTGCTACAGGTCTACCAGCCTACGGTTAAAAATGACCTTCTCCTGTCCACGTATTGTCATTAGGCAGATTGGCACGCCCCATCCTCACAGCTCTGCTGAGCATCCTCAATATTTAAGTTTTTCGTGTGGTTTTTAAGGTGTCAATTATGAGAGAAGATTAAAAGGGGATAAAAATAAATAAATAAATAAAAATTTGACGATTATTAAAAATAGAGGGAGGCATAGCACGCGCCCGGCTTGGCGTTATGTTGCATAACACTCGCGTGCTACACGAAATTCTCAATTTTTATGAATCTCACAATTTACGAAAAACTTCTTGTGGGGAGACTTTTATTATTCTATCTCCTCCATCTAAGCTTCCTTTCTCAAAAGTCACTCCAAAAACCTAACAAAAACTACTATTGGTGATGTCTTTGGGCATCTTCATCTATGATTTTTTGTGGGTCCAATATGAGGCAGAGAAAAAGAGAAGTTAAAAGAGAGAAATGTCAGTATGTCTTGCAAGTGAAGTTTTTTGTGGGGCTCGTCAAGAGAGAGAAAAATAAGAAGGTAGTAGTAGCTGTGTTCATTTCGCGCATAGCAAATATCCAGTCGCACCCGCTGGTGCTTTATGTTTTGCTTCTTTTTTTTTTTTGGCAGTCAGATCAGCTTTTTGTTTATCTTTTTCCTCTTTTTTCTCTATTTCCCTCCTCTCTCCCAATCAGCACCTCAAAAATTATTTTAAAAAAAAAACCTCACTAATAAAGATGCTCTAATATATAAGTTCTTTAATTTTAGATATTACAAGAGACAGTATTTAAAAAAAAAAAGAAGATTACTACGGAGTAATTTTTTTATTTTTTATTTTTTTCTGTTTTCATACCTATTGTTTGCAAACAATAACCCCTCTAGGCCGTTTTTATAAAATGCCCATTTTATTTTAAATGGTGTTCCTTCCCTTTGACCATGATCGCATTGAGTTGGTTAGAGGTTCAAAAAACGAGTGCGATTACAATTTACAATAACAGTAAAGAGCTAGTTGTATATGGGATTAGATCAAAGAGGCAACATGTGTCCTATCACACAAACCAAGCAGCAATCATCTAGAAAGATTAATCAGGAATTGATGGACCAGACTTAAGGATCTCAATACGGATTAGTTCACCTTATTGCAAACTGAAATTTATATTGACCAGCTCACAAGTCAAAATTTATGACATTTTATTTGTCTTTTTTATTGGGTTCTGCACCAAAAGTCAAGTACCCTATAAAATTTATAGACCAGAAATTTATGTAGGATAATAGTAATGTTATTTTGAGTTGGGAGTAAATTTTGTTTTGGTGATGGTGGTATATGTTGAACTGGCATTTGAATCGAGAGAATTTTTGTAGCATAAATTTTGATGAAAATTGAAAATTGAATAAAATGTAATACTGGATTGACTTGTAACTGTAAATGCAACTACTCGTTTGCATTAAACATTATTCAATATATAACCAACATTATAAACACGGTCAATAATACAGGAGCTGATAAATTTGAAAATTATAGTTAGTCAGCTGTTACGAAAACCAAAAAACAAAACAAAACAAAACAGGAATGAAACTGCAGGCTCGTCCGAAGAGAATGAAATAAAACTCATATATCTGCGAAGAAATTAAGAATACTCCGATCCATTAATAACAATGCGGCAAAGTGATGAGATCAGCATTTTGGTAGATCAGATGGAGGAGGAAGGAGCTTCTGGTTGGGAAGTTTTCCATCCAACACAAGCCATGCCATCTTCAAACCCCAGCTTGTATGCACTTCCAAGTGGCAATGCATGAACCACACACCTATTATATTCATTATATTATCAACAAATTAAATAGACATTGTTAGCTGCATATTTATATATGCATTATTGCAGCGTACGACGTTAGTTGTTTTTAATGTTAAAAATAAATATCAAACATACCTGGATTATCAGCCAAGAATCGAATAGCTACCCAACCACCAGCGGGGACACCAATGGTGTTTCTTTCAACGGGATCAACAAGGTTAAAATTCTTTGGGTCCTTTGTCTGGTCAAAGTTTCCGAAACCTTGTCCGACCACGAAAAAGTTGAAGCCATGAAGATGAAGAGGGTGGCTCTCCGCGCCAAGAATGCTGGTATCTTGCAACACCAACTCAACACTGGTGTTATAATTCAAAACCATAACTTTTGTTCCATAGCTAACCATAGTGTTGTTGGGAGGATTTCCAGTGTAATTAAACCAGTTCAAGGGACTAACTGGAAAGTATGGGCTATAAACATGGTTAGATTGGCCGGAGAAATGCGCCTGAAGAAGCGCGGTGGTAGGTTGAACAAAAGATATGTTGTTAATTGAAGCAGCAAATTTGGTTCCATTAGGGCCCTGGCAGGTTTGGTTTTTGTCGCAAGGGTTCGTCCCAAGCCCCACTGTGAAAAACAAATGTTTATCCACAGTTTGTGGCACCTTAGCAGGGTACGAAGGACTATCAAGACTGCGCAATTTCTTGGAAAAGTTGGAGGCAAAAGAAGTGTCATTTAGGGCTGGCAAAATTGGTTTAAACATCGGGAGTTTCTTCATTGAGACAGTGGAATGAAGAAGCGGAGATTCGTATTCGAGAATGGCGGCAACGGTGGAGTTATCGAATGTTCCTTGGCCTGTCACATACGGCCTGGCTGTCATGAGAAATGTGGCACCTGGGAATTCAGGTTTGGTCTTTAGTAAAACATTTGTGGTCTGGCCTGGCGATATAAGAATTGTGTCGGTCTCGAAAGGTTTGACGTAAACTGCGTCGGCGTCGACTACTGTGAGACTGTGGTTTGCAATGCTGAAGAAAAGCTCATCATTGAGTGCGGCGTTGATCATGCGAAGAAGATATGTTTTCCCAGGCTTCACCTTCAGCTTGAATGTATCTGTTAAAATAAAAATAAAATAATTCATCATGCATGTTAGTTACACAGAATATAAGAACTAATTAACATCAATGGTGATAATTAATTAATTAAGGGGAAAAGAAAATTAATTAAAACCTTTTGCAGAGCAATTGTACAAAGGTCCAGGAAGCCCATTGATGGTATAGGCATCAGAGACATTTGGACCTCCACCCGTTTGTAAAGCTTGGCTAATTATGGCCTCAGTATCAGCATTGAACCATTCACCTGTAAATTAAGCAATTACGTTACCACCTAATTGTTACATTTCTAATATTCATATAAATAATTGGTTATTATATTTATTATAGTAATTACGTACCAAAAATGATGGGTACTTCCTTGTAGGGTTTGACGAATGGGTAAGAAACATTTTTTTTTGGGAGGATAATAATAGGACCATGGAGTGTTGCTCTAAGCCAAGAGATATGTGCATGCCAAAATAAAGTCCCTCTTTGGCCAACAATGGTGAAGTTATACACATAGCTTTGACCAGTTTGAATGGGACATTGCGTTATGTATGCTGGTCCATCTGCCCATCCACTACGAAGTTGTCTAATCCCATGCCTAGTTTTCAAAAAAAAAAAAAAGAGAAAGAGAGAAAAATATTAGTATTTATTTGTCAATTATGCTTATTATAACATTTTCAAATACTTATCATCGTCTTTACCAGTGAATTGAAATATTATTAGCAACGTGATTATTGACTTTTATTAATAGGCGGTCGCCCTCCCTGGCTAGAATTGGAGGTCCAGGAAATTTGCCATTGACTGTAACAATGCTCTTTGTGTGGCACAGTCGAGTCACATTTTGCATGGTGACCTGCATGTGGTAATTAAAGATGAAGGCAACAAGTAATTAAACATACCTGAAAACAGTACTAAATTAAACATAATTAGGTGAACTTACATTGAACTCATAGTGCCTAGTTTCGGCTTGTGCATGTTGAGGAAGGAGACACAAAGCTAGAAGTGGAAGTATGATTATTGCCATTGAAAACATTTGTGG
Source organism: Ipomoea triloba (assembly GCF_003576645.1). Lineage (NCBI taxonomy): Eukaryota > Viridiplantae > Streptophyta > Magnoliopsida > Solanales > Convolvulaceae > Ipomoea > Ipomoea triloba. The sequence continues at coordinate 5,898,322 of NC_044924.1, read as the reverse complement.
AAGATATGTTGCAGCCATGATGATTGAATGTGTAATGGGAGAAGCTAAGGCTGCTTATAGTTGGGTTATGAGATTGTTGGTGAATTGAATGATCGAAGCTATGGCAATGGTTGTATTTATAGATGAAGACCAGAGAGATGGGGTCTAGCTTGGACCAACTGTTGTTAGTAAATAACATTAGAGTGATGTCAAAGACAGTGTAGGTCTGTTTGTTTGTCTCTCTCTTCCTTTCTTTTTTTGTTCCCAAACATTTTATTGTAATATCTGCCTGGCAAAACCTTTCCTTGGACGTGATTCATGCTAGGGCCCATTCTTCTTTGACTATACCATGTTTAATTTCTTAATTACTACAACATTATTAGTTATTACATGCACTACGTTGTGCAATAGCTACGATCGTCCCAACAAGTTGATTCCGAAAATCAAATTATAATTGCAAGGGTTATTAGTACATATGATAGATTGATAGTAAAAATATTCTTTTATGTAACATATTGTGTATAATCAATTGCACTTCGTAATTTAAAAATTAACTTGTTTTGTTTTTTTTTTATATGTTTATGTTTGTTTTTTTTTTTGTTTTTGTTTTTGTTTTTTCTGTGGTTGTTGTGGGCGGAATATTATTACTCGGTATCAAAGGTGTAAAAGATAGACAGCTTTTACATATCAAAAAATCAAATTTAAAACTTTTACCAAATTAATTGTCCGACTACAGAGGTAAATTGTATAACTGTATTACGAAGATTATGTACAATGGGCAGGGTGTTAGCAAGAATCAAACTTGTGACATTTATGTATGAGAATTATACTCTACCTACTTGATCACCCCTTTCGAAACAGTATACATTATATTTTGATCCAATAAATCATTGCCAACAAGCAAATAAATAAATAAATAAACAAATATCCACACATGTGATGTGAAAGCTAAGTTGGTAAGCTGTTAATGAATTGCCAATAGATGTGACAGATGAAAGGGTATATGCGTATTTGGGCATACATTTTAAAAAAGATAAATTCAGAAATTTGTCATATGAAGCTACGTAATTAAACAAGAATATTGAGAACTACTGAAATGAATGAGTCCAGATGGAACGAAACGTAAATATGGGTGGATATCCGATCAACAAGGAAACCAAAGGCATACTCTGAAAACAGCCCCATATCAACCACCTGCAAACTGTTCAATCAGTCAACAAGAACTTGAAAATGATGACAATGTAAATTCATGCACAAGGGTTTGTCGTTAATTCCATTATACCTAACCGGATAAGCACTACAGTAGCTGATGCATCTCACGTTGGCTACTGATAAAAAATAATTTGGGAATTTGGGTTGAATTTTCGCTCATGAGCTAGTTATTTAGGTTTCTATAATCCTTTTGAGAGTTTCAAGCCACCTAAGGTACTCCTTAGTTTCTTTGCTGATGGCATACTCGAGCAAAAAGATGGCAGTACTGGATGTGAGCCCTCTGGCTTCAAGATATTGCTGGAAACACTTCTGCAAGCTCTCATCCAAATCCCTGGAGGCAGGGTGTTACAGCTTAGTGAATCAACAACTGTAAAATGATTTCAAGTTTCAACAGTTGAATTCAAATCATTGAAACATAGATAGATATGAACTCACGAGAATTCAGGCCCTGTATATGCTAGTTGGGTTTCTGAACTTTCAGACTCTTTCAATTTCAACCCCCAGATACAAATCCTGTCTGGTAAAACAATGGCGTCGAACTGCAGACAGGAGCCGTTGTGTTTTAACACAGTTATGACCACAGGAATACTAGGTTGAGGCTCTCTGTCTTTGTCATCATCATATACAGCTTCACATCTAGCATTCTGCAGGTCAACTTTGATTTTGATCACCTCATTTTGGTAGCCCCTTTTAAGCTCAATGAATCTTTCGCCAACATTATCTTCTACCTTGAAAGGTAACCCATCAGGGATGTCTACGGCCTATAAGGAAATTGCAACAGCATAGATTTTGCATAAATAATCAGTATGCTTTTGTTCTGTGTTTCCAAACGCTACTTCACTATCTCTGTATGTTCAACGTAATGATGGATACCTTAGTATATTTATAATATTCGTAATAATCGCATCTATAAATGTGAGCACAAGGTGTTCGACAAAATTCCAAGGAAAAAAATCACGTTTATTTCAACGAAAACCTAGCATTAGTATCTGATCAGTACAGTAGTAATGCAGTAAAAGGATCACTAATTGATGAACAGTTATATACTGAAAACCACTCAATTTCAGAAATGCTCAGTACAATTAAGATACTCTAAAACTTTGAATAAAGGAATCGTAAGCATAATGTGGAGTATAAGAAATTTGAAAGCTTACACAATCATGGAATTCAGATTCACGGGCGTACTTAATTTCGGAGTTGATGACTCGAATTAGATGATGATCATACGAACTTTGTTTCTTCTTCTTGGTGGCGGTAGAAAAATGTTGCACAGGAGGAGAGCAGCAGCGCCGCCAGCTATTCAGAAACAGGCGATTGCGAATAGGGTTTGGCGCGACGGTTTCGCCATAGGAAGCTGCAGAAGAATCAATAGCGCGGCCTGCAAAAAGACTAGCGCGTCTAGATGCACTGCGAAGCACGGAATACAAGGGCGCCATTTCATGAATGGAGGAAGGCAAAATTGATACGGAGTATTATTTTTTGTACTTAAGCTTGCAATAAAAATTTACTATGTATTCATGCTCTTACTCTTGGAACTTCGAGAGCTCAAGGTATGAGATAATCGCAGTCCACACATTTAATAATTTGGTAATTACAAAATTTTAACTTTAATTTCTTTTTATAAGAAGTATTTAATAGAAGATTTGAGTCAATTATAAATAACCTAGATTACTTCATCTTGTTACATTTCTTTGTTAGTTAAAGTTATAAGACAGAACATCATTTGGTGTAGTGGGTTCAGACTTTCTACTAGAGTGTAATTTTCATTCTATTTTTCTCAAGCAAATGTCCAAGATGAAATAGAAAAGGGAAAATTTTTTGGTCATCTAGTTATACACTGGTACATATTCAATCATTAAATTATATATGTGATCATCTTTAAATCCTAAACTATGTATAAAGTGGTATGTGATCATCTTTAAATCCTAAACTATGTATAAAGTGGTGAATTTAGTTCTAATCAAATCCATCACTTTATTAAGTGAATATTAATAACAAAAATAGTCTATAATGAACTAAAATCATCACATAACTTAAGAATTAAAATGAATATAACTCAAACATCAAATTTGTACCACATTGAATAACTAAAAATGCAATTTCCTCAGTAGAAAATATGTGAATTTTCCACACTTGATACAATCGGTCATATGGGCGAGCGTGACATGTGATTTGGGTTTGAGATGCTGGCCTAGAAGTATAAAGTAAGCCCATTTTGTGTGGGTTGGAACTTGGAAATCTAAAGAATCCAAACACAGCTTTTGTTGTATTTTGTCTTATTTAGTGAAGAGTCGTGTTACAACTTAGATCCTTATTTTAAATTTATCTTTTAATATTTATGTCTTGACATGATATATTTTATTATTATTGTTGCATTAAAAAGTTCTTTCTGAATAAAAAATTATAGTGGACTGGAATGATTCATAGACAATTATTAAATATAAAAAAATATATTACTTCCTTGTCTCATTTTGCCTATTTTGTTTACTATTCATTAGTCAAACTAACTATTTCTTCATCGCTTATTTTCTTTAGTAATTTTAATTATTTTTAAATTTAATTTTGTGTGCTTAATAGTACTGTAATTCCTAAATATATAATGTTTATATACTAATACTAAACTTAATATTATAAAAAATTAAATTAAGAATAATTTTAGTCAAGCTTCTTTAACCGAATTAGACAAATAAAATGGGACGGAGTGAGTATTTTTTTTTAAGAGAAAAAAAATACATTTTTATGAAATTAAAGAGTTAAGATCATTCAATTAAAGCCAATCATTTAAAAGATGGCCAATGGAGTATAACTTTTTCCTTTTTTTAAGTTTGACTATAAGTTTTGTCCAGCACCATATATCAAAATTATTTTTTTTTTATATGAAAGTCCACAATTGCTATTTGAAAATATGTTTTAAGTGAAATAAGCCTTATAATCATAACTAGCAAATGATTACAATGAGGTAAAAATCAACCTAAGTTGTTTATATATGATCAAATCAATAGTGCCAATAGACAACTCTCATGGGGTACTTGAAACTTTGTGGTTATCAAAACTAATCTTGTATCCCTCATTCTTAGGGTTCAGTTCCTCCACACTTCATAGGTATAAAGTTAGTATAATTGGCCCCAACTCAAGTTAGTCAAACAGTTGACTTGATAATCACAAGCAAATTTGATTTTCCATGAAAGTGTTTTACTGATTTTCTTGATTTCAACTGGTCAACTGTAGATCGAGAACTTAGAGTAGTTTAAATTAAATGTTATACAATAACCCTATTGATACATTGAATATGCAGAAAAACTCCACGGGAGCAAGCTAAGGGCGGGTGATGCATGTAATGGCGCAATGATGTTGAGCTGCCCTTTCGGTACTTCGCTTGTGCCACACTCCATTAGCTCTACACACTCTAGCCTTGAGTATGTCCACCCTCATCAAACAACGTCTTTGCCCTTCTTTTATCCCAAACGACTCTTTCAATTTGGGTTAAAGTTTAAATCAATATACGCATTATATATATGGAACTCCATGACTATACCTTTAGCCGCCTTAAGTAATAACTGTAAATTTTTAGCCGTCTTAGATAATAACTGTAGATTTTTCTTATAGTCCAACTTACATATCTATATAACCAATATAAATATTATCTTGTAAAAAAATAATAAGTGTTTAAAAAAAAATCTTTCATATTGTATATCTATATTCTAGCTTTTTACACATAGAATACCATGTGCCACCTTTCCCACTTCCCATGGAAAAGGCAACTACAGGCTGGCCCTTCTTTCTTTTGCAATCAGTATATGATTAAATCTCTTTTCTTTTTCTTTTCTTTTCTTTTTCAGATATTTATCTTTTTTTGGGGTGTGAAGAATGTCAAAGCGAAATGGTGTGAAGAATGTCAAAACGAAATTCCCAACCACCTCTAGCTCTTCCTATTAAATAAGAAACTCATCTAATTGTACTTTTTAGGTACATTTTATCTTAGCATTTTTTCATTGTGAGTAAAATAATAGTTTGGCACTATTTATAACAAATCTCAAGATAGCAACGATTTGAATAATATATATAATTTTAAATATATATTGTAAACACTACTTAGCTTGTATTAGTGCATAAGGTTTATATGCCTAATAAATTTGAATCCTAAATTTAAAGATTCCTTATCACTTACGTATTATTTTTTTACCGGGACTGATGAAGAGATAAATCAAAATATGTACTTCAGTTGACTTATAAATTTTTAAATGTTTGTACACTAATGCTTACAATAATATTAATTTTTATTTTTATTTTTATTTTTATTTTTATCATAGGTAGAATTTGAAAGAAGGTTTCTATCTAATACGACTCCTTAGTAATGATGCCACGAAGGTGGATTCATTGTGGGATTGCTTTAACTTGATTACAATCAAAATAATCATATCATAGAAGATCTTCTTTAAACCCTAGCTAGCAAGTCAAAATTTTTCATAATGATTAAGTTGTCCCCCCACAAATTTCATGAATAATTATAAAATGAAAAAGAAAAACAAAAGGCAATCATGCAATGAGCATAGATGGCCATTGATTGACATTTTTCCTTTACAAAAGGGAGGAGGGCCACGGGGGAGAAAAAGCTAGGTAATACACCATTTTATTTATACTGCACGCATATCTATATTTTGTCAAATAAAATTAATTCAATCGAGTCTTGATTAGATAATATTCTATGACAAATTTTTCAAATGAATATTTTGTATTATTATTATTATTATTACAAAAAGTCTAATAAAACTTATAAGTGAATCAAATAACGCAATTGAACCCCCTAACTTAAAAAAAAATCAAAAATCGTCATTGATATCTTTTTAAACCGGTAAAAAGCACAATTAAATTATAATTTTATCTATTAAATTTGTTACCACTTATTTGGTGCTAATTACGCTTATGTATGTTATTATTATAATGTGGTGATTACCCGACATCTAACGTAACGGTGACTTGACATAATTTTTAAAAAATATTAGTAAAAAAACTAAATTTAAAAAATCTAAAATTTGTGAAAAGTTTAAAAAATTAAGGCTCAAGTACGTGCACTATTTTGTCCACATAATGAACTTATTTAACATTTTCTTTATAATAATAATTATGATTATTATTATTGTTATTATTGCTTCGAACATTTTGTCAACTGTGTAACATATTCAGGTTATTTTATAAAGGGTGGGAATTAATTAAATTCCAATCAGTAAACGTAAAATAGTAGTCAAAATCAACAATCTACCTAGCCGGTGTCAGTATTACACTTGAGAGTATGACGATAACAAGGATAAATAATTGAGAACGAACCATGTTAATTTTTTTTAATTTTATTTTTTATATAGGTTCATGATTACGTCGGTCGATGTAACAGGTCGCGCTCGGCCGGTTACGAAAACACATTGACTTCTACCTTCTCATTTAATAATTATAGCAGTCAATTAGTCGGTATTATAATAAACCAAATCCATCTCAAAATTGTCGACTTAATCTCCCAATTGCTTGTCCTTTGCTCTCAAGTTTCATCTTACTTGTCTACCGCTCAAGTTGTTAAAAAGACACCAAATTTAAATAATAAAAATCAAAATCGCAATATTAACCTTTGACTATGTTTGTATTGATAAAAGAAACGGTTAAGAGTTTGGTAATCACAAGGTTTCAAATTTATTTTTGTGCGAAAATTGTCTATTGATTTTTTCAATTTAAGTTGGTAATTTATGGGCAACTTAAGTTCGTTTACCTCGTAATGATTTTTTTTTTCTTTTTTCTTTTATAGTTAGAATCTTAAGTTATGCTTTACCAAAATTACGCATTCGGGTAGTGTTACGATTTTTTTCCATAAATCAAGAAGTAATGATTAAGAATGCAATATATAAAATGCTGAATTTATACTTTTTGTTTAGATATAATACATTTTATTTTGATATTAGAATAAGCAAAAAAGTTTGAATTTGAATTTCAATATTAAGAAAAGTATTACTTTGATACCCATTCCTGATAGTTAAACTTGTCAATCAAACACACCCTTATATTTCATCTTAATTCTTTTATTATGATTGCTTCAGTTATTAAATTTATTTTCCCGGCAATTCAACGTAAGAATGAGTACAAGAAATATATCTTTAAAATAATATAGAAGTTTTAAGTTAAAAATGATGAAAATTATAAAATTGGTGGAGTTACATTGAATGGATACATGAGAGGTCACTTTCATCCAAATATTGTTAATGTGTAGGGTTTGTCTCCTTTGGGAAGTTATTCTCACATGATTTTATAGTAGTTGACCTAAATTAACATTAACATAATCCCTTTTTAAGTTTTAACTCATCATCTGATATATATAGCACGCACCCATTTTAAAGAAGGCAAAAACATGCATGAGTGAGACGGGTTCGGGTCAAAATGAAAGTATAATACTTATACTGAAAAATGTAATACTAACAAGGAATAAATTTTTTATTACTTATATGCGAAAATATAATATTTTTAAAGAAAAATGTAATACTTATACATTTTGATTTAAAAATAAAAAGTATTATATACTCTTTTAAAAGTATAACAGTTTCCCTTATAAGTATCGTGGTAAATTTTATATATTTTTAATGGGGGAAATATCAATTTTTATTCCTTAATAATAGGAAAATAGCACTTTTCATATATTTATTATACTCGTTATTTTTGTTTTTCAATTATTTACAACGTATTTTTAATCTTAAAATTTTGTTAGGATTAAGTGTAAAAAGGCAAATCGAGGGATGAACAAATCATTTCACATATAATTGATAACCAGAATTACTTTAATAGGTAAACTATTTTTTTTATTTTACTTATTTTTTAATGGTCGTTGGCTTTCTAATTACACGTTTAAATTTAATTATCAATGACGAACAATTAACATAGTATTAGATCTACCATTCACCCACCAATCACGCACACACATCTATATGTATGTATGTATACCACACATAAGCAAGAATCAAGTAGTTTGCAACATACAAGGTTTAAATGAACTAGTCAATGATAAAGTTAAATAAATAGCAAGTAGTTGACAAATATAATTTATTATTTTGATGTTACGAGTCAACAACTAGCTAGCATATTGCCAATAAAACACACTACATGCTAGCTCATTGGATTACAAATTGTGATGATTAGAGGCTTTGTTTTTAAATCACCAGTGGTTAGATTAATGAAATTTTTATTGAATTATCACAATTGAACAATTTAATTTGAAGTTAATATTCACATGTATAATTTCAAGTAAATTATATTAACCTTTTTTTTTTTTTTTTTTTATATCAAGTATATTTCGTCACTGTTTATTTGGTCATTGTTAATTATATTGCTAACAATTTAGTAAATAATAATCATTATATATTTATTTTCTAATTTATTTGTATTGAAAAAAAATGGTGGGTTGAACAAAATGTTTACAATATTCCAGTATGTTTTGTGGTGAGTTGACTTGATGCACTGTTTCCGGTGGTGGGGAAGGTGGGAACTGCTACATTAGTTTAAGTTCAACATGTGGAGCTAGGTATTACGTGTCTTAATAATAATTGAATAGAATAAAAGTGAGTAAAATACTGATATTCATAAATTTTTTTTAGAGCATATGTAGTTTTCAAAAATAAAAAATAAAAAAATTTACTTGCACGATTTTAAAACATATGGGGACACTGATTTTTAATTTTTCTTTTCCTGCAAATACATGATTTTTGCAGAGGAAAAAGAAGAAAAAAATCGCATCTGCACAGGTGTTGGGCACATCAAAGTGGCCGTCAGCTGGCGGTTACTCCGACATTTTACCGTTACTTTTCTCTCTCTTTTTTTTTTAATTGTCAAAATCTTTTTTCCTTTTCTTTAATTTTTATCTTCTATTGCATTTTTTCTCTTTCTTACTTGACTTCCTAAAATGTTGTGCAAAAACTAAACAATTAAAAATGCTTTTAATCGCTAAAAAAAGATATACTTTGAGTGAAATTTTATTTATGATCATAGCTAATAAAAAATTACAATAAAAGAAATTAATTGACAAATGATAATAATGAGATAATTTAATTTATATTATTCATAGTTGATTAGTTCAAATTAAAAAAGTTATTAAAAACTCTGAATAGAACTATAGAAGTGAATAAAATACTACGGAGTATACCCTCAACAAAATACTACGGAGTAGTACTTATCTTTTAGGCTTAAAATAAATTATATTAAGAAAAGAAAAGAAAAGAAAAGAAAAAAAAGGAATTGAGGTCTTACTGGCTTTACTGCCTCGTAGGGGGTATAATTTTGTTACGGAGTACTATTTATAAACATGGTTATACGTATAAGCACTCTCAAAAAGTCATATCAGGCGACAGCAACCGTTCCTCCTCTCTACTGCGATCTCAGTGCTGAGACTGTAATTTACTCAGAAAATGATGAGGTCTGAGTCTTTCTTCGTGTCTTGAGCATCTGCATCCATCTTCCAGCGTCTTATATTCGCGTTCGGAAGGAACTGAACTCAATTCAAGCTATGCAAATGGAGGCCAACGAGCTTGAACTTTATGATAGCTCTTTCATTTGAAGCTCTTCCGCTGCTCTGTAAGTCTTCGTTTTCAATCATTTAGCTTTTCCTCTTTAATTCATGAATTCAGCGTTTTACTATGGGAATTAATCTCAAATTTTTAGTGTATAGGCGCGGAATCGATGTTGAAATTGCTTTATAACGTAAACAGCTTGGTTAGAGATAATACTGTTTATCATATTGAATAATTTTGATAGATTTTCTCTCTTGCTTACGATCTACGTGTTAAATTGAAGAAATAGAGTTAAGAGATAAGTTTTGACAGCAGAAAAGAAATATGAATAACCATTTAAAAAAAAAATCACAATACTGTCAGTAAATTTATTTTAGTTCCTAGGTGCACCAACCTTGAATCAATAGGTTATCTGATTTAAAAAGAACAGAAGAGAATATTGGAGATAAGCCTAGAAGTTTCAGATGAGTTCATTTGTTAAGATGAGTTAATACAGTCTCTGTAATAATTGCTGGTTTTCCAAACATATTCCACAAAAAACAAAACGTTATTGTTGAGATATCATGAACTTTTTGCCTTGACTAATGGGGAAAGTATGGAGTCTTGACAATGGGTCTGTAATAATTTGTTTTTGGCTATTGGCTATGGTGTTGATAAAACAGTTAATTTACTTTTATTCGTAAGATGAAGAGAGCAATGAGCAAGTTAGTGTATTTCTTGATTATCATATTGACAAATTATTTAAGCACTACACTGAAAAGCTTCTTGTTACAGTTTGATACCTGGCTTCAACCTTACATACCAGCTGCTGACATTAATTTTGGAAGCAATTGTCAACGGATTGGTTTGGATAGCATTTGGAGCTTCTTTTCTGCCTTTAGTGTCTCTGTGTGTTTTTATTGGCCCTTTTCAGCCTCATTATCAGACAACTTCCTGGCTTCCTGCTATCTTATTGCTAGAGCTTATGGATTATTCAATCTCAGTGTTGCTGTCCTCTTAATCTTGTTGTGCTTAGCCTCCTCTCCTGTTGCTGTGTCATACTCTGTGATTCTGGAGGGAATGCACATGGACATGATAACTTCAGCTGAGCCCCCGATGAAACGAAGATTTGGTTTGTGGATAGTTCAGGCTGGACGAGGATCATATCGAGGCAGTTAGATGCTTTAGTGGTTAATTGGTTGCTTAGCATTTTAATTATTGGACTTTCGATTTCCTTGCAAAAAAGTAACAAAAGGAGATGCCTTCTTTGAGGCAGTTCCTGCAGACTCTTTGCTGCGATTCTCTGTGGAATTATGCAGTATTTTGGAAGCTTCAGCACGAGAACCTAATGTGAGTTTCTTTATAGCCCTTTCCATCTGCTGCATCAGCTCAACTTTCTCTGTTGTCATCTACAAAAAATTGGGGAAATAAATTCATTTGGGGGGGGGGGGGGTTACTTTCTAATTATAGCTTTGATATCTGTTACTTCCTATGGGCTATGCCTCTCAATCTTATAAGTTGCACTTTTATCCCTGTTATTATAGTTCTAATATATTGACTTTGTTTTGTTTCCATCTGCTGTAGGCAGTAATTTATCATGGAACAAGTGCATGATATTGTTGCTGTTATTTTATTTTATTTTATTTATTTATTTATTATTATTTTTTTGTGGAGTATATGATATGTGGATTGATAAACAATACAAATTCTCAGAAAGGTGTATTCTGGTTTGTAAATTGACTGTAAATGATTAAGAACCTGTTTACAACTCTAACAGTAAGTTGCTGTCTCAGGCTTTTGTCATGGGAAGATGGGTTCTTTGATTTTCCAATTTCCGGAGAACCCGTTGGAAGCATAGCAAACAACTATTGCCAGAAAGGTTTAAATGACATCCTACTTTCAACTTTTCTATCAAAATCAGATAATGATGATATTGGCGAATCTCCAATTGGGCTTGCAATGACTGAGATGTCAAATACTTATCACATATTGGGAAAAGGGTAAACTATCAAAATTCTTCCTACATTTAGCATCATGTTTTCCCTCGTATTTGTTCTAATAACATGCACAAGTATACTACTCAACTCATATATAATTCAAGCACAAACTTTGAGACCCCTGTGAGTTGCGTCTGCAATATTGGTCCATTAGTCCATATGGATTCCATCTCTGTTATTTGCTTAGTTCTGGTATATTACATCATACAGTACTTTCACTACTTTGCATGTTCAAAATCTAAGGTGCTATTACAGCAGAATGGAAGGTGGGCCTGGTGTGGCCAAGTGATCACCAAGGTATAACCACAGGTCTGTTTTGCCTGTGAACCCACCCTACCAAAAAAAAAAAAAAAATTCAGTTCAAAAACTTTAACCAGCTTGGAAGAGGACCACCCTCATTCCCTTCTGGATTTGAACCACCAATTCATGAACAGTGGTCATGATCCTGCTTTGCTGATTGCCATAGGTTGGCTTCAAGTTCTAGAAACAAATTCTCTAAAACCCTTCCTCCCCATGACCAAGCATAATCCCTTACTTGATCCAACCTATGCTAGCATAGTCGTACTGTAATAACTTGTAGCACTTTCTGAATCAGGGCGGTTGGTGAAGTGGCATCTACAGGTAGCCCTCTCTGGATCTTCTCAGACATTTTAGCACCAGGTGGAATCAGCTCTAGTTCAGTTAGTAAGGTGTGTATTCCTTTACATATTTTCCTCAACTGTTGCCTTACTGCCTTGGTGCACAACTGCACATTAGGGGCCTAGTTTATCTTCTCCTATCAGAATGAATTGATACCAATCCCTGAGAATTTATGTAGTCTTGTTCATGTCTCCATCTCAAAAAGTGAGGCAGAGTCTCAGAATACTGGGAAACTCTGCTCTAGTTTTTATACTTTCTTGGAACTGGTGCTTCTGCACTGCTGATTCATGTGTTTGTTCCACTGTAATATGCCTAATTTAAGTCTGTTGACAGTGTCCAGAAGAATGGATGCTTCAGTTTCTGGCTGGAATCAAGGTAAGTTATTGTGCTTGAGGTTGAGCTGAATTTAACTTATTTTGAGCTGTTGAAGAAATCTACCTCAAATCTTAATTCTTATCACATGGTTCCTCTACAGACTATATTACTCATACCTTGTATTCCACACGGTGTTCTGCAACTCGGTTCATTGGAAATGGTGCGTGTTTAGGTTATCATAGTACTGTTTCTGTATTGCAGGTGTAATGTGCATTTCATGCTATCCGTTCTCATTTGTATTTTCTAATTATGAGGGCATGCATGCGTGTGAAAAGGGGAAATTTCTTTATGAATGCTAATTTAAGCATTTATATGTGTCACCTTTGGTTGTTGTTTACCCAAGTTTTGTGTTGTCATCACAAAATCAGGTTGCTGAAAATGCACAGCTGGTTGCTTATCTCATGGATAGATTTGATGCCCTTAAAAAATCAGCAGAGACTTCACCTTTCATATCAAACATCGAATCTCCAGCTCAGTTGTCAGCATTTATGCCTAATGCCAAGGACAATTTATTGGGCATAAACAATGATAACAATGATTTTAGAGCTGGGGATGCATACAATCTGTCAACTGCAGGCAAGATGGCATCATTATACATGATTCAAGATATATCCACTGGTGTGCCGGGTATTCTAGAGTGTGACAGTGAAAGCAAAAGTGGAATGCATCCAATGGACCTGATCAGTGTAGCGGAGCAACTCAATAATCAATTCTCTGAAGACTACAGATGGATAATGACAGAGAGTAATGTGTGTAAATCTTCATGTCTTGAACAAGAAGTATATGCCACTTCTTACTCTGAGTTCTATGATGGAGGTATGTGGAAGGATATTTTGTTAGAAAATATTATGATAACAAAGATTGCAGAAATATAAGCATTTTTTTTTTAATTTTAAAAATTTCCAGCAGAATGTGAGTTGCAAAATGTCCTAGCACATGCTTTTGTGGATCAATCCAATCATTATATTCAGACTTGTAATGGTTCTGGTCAGACCACGGCTGCTGGCTCAATTTCCAATGAGGATTTAATCTTTAACGATGAGCCATCATCATGGGAATCAAATGGATGTTGTTTCAAGGAGGATGATGTGGATAATTTGTTGGAATCTATTGTTACTACTGCATGTATGGATTCTGATATCAAGTCAATCAATGCATCTTATTCTACAGAGTCATTCCATACCTCATTAGGAATACCCTTTTCTGCCTCCCAAAGGAGAAATCACATGGTGCAGGGTGCTTTGGTGGGAGGGAAAACAGAACCATGGAGCAGTCCTATATCTGCGTCTGTTGCCTCAGATATGAAGTCTTTAACTAACTCTTCATTAGAATGCAGTATGGGTACAGTGGTAGAGGAGCAGCAGCAGAAAAAACGTTCTAGATCCATGCATCATGCTGCAGAATCAGAGTGTTCTTATGCCAAGATGAAAAGGGCAAAGGTCTCTGATAGGCAGCCTAGACGGCCACGAGATAGGCAATTGATTCAGGATCGTTTAAAGGAGCTCCGAGAACTTGTCCCTAATAGTGCAAAAGTGAGTGCTATTTACATGTTTTTCACCTTGAATGCTCAGCTTAACATAATATTGATCTTTTTGCCATGATATAACAGTGCAGCATAGATGGTTTGCTAGATAGGACAATAAAACACATGCTCTTCATGAAAAATGTTACTGATCAGGCTGATAAGCTGAGGCAACAGGTTAAAAAAGAGGTTAGTTGATATTTACTTTTTTGCAGCATAGTGATTCACTTTAGGAGTCGTTTCTACTTATCATATAGTTTACATTTCTACAGTTAATACTTATCTTTTCACATCTTGTAGTTGATACTTTACCTAAGTAATGCATATGTGATGGCTAATTGCTATGACTACTGGATTTGTCTGAACCTGCTTAATGCAGGACATTATATATCCCATGTTACCCAAGGAATAGGACAAGTGCAACGCATTTGATGAATTGAGTTATAAAAAGTGAGAAAATATGAGTGTGATGTCCTGATTTTGGTTAAATCTCAACAGGTTTTAACCGGAAAGAGTCTGACGTCAAGTAAAGCGAAAGCTAATTATCAACCAGGGACAAGCTGGGCACTGGAATTGGGAAGTGATGAGCAGACATGCCCTATAATCGTGAAAGATCTCAACTATCCTGGATATATGCTTATAGAGGTATCATGTATAGGCCATCCTAAGCAGGAGTCACAATTGCTGCCTTTCTGTGTGATAATTTTCTCTTCTAACTTTTAACTGCCAACAGATGCTGTGCAATGACCACAGTGGATTTCTTGACATTGCTGATGTTATTCACCGTCTGGAACTGACGATTTTGAAGGGTGTGATGGAAAATCGCACTGGTGGCACATGGGCCCGCTTTATTGTTGAGGTACACTGACTTAATCCAAAATTGTACGCCTGATTGCATTCTTAACTCAATGACATTGCTGTGGTTAAATGAGAGCTGAGTTTGGTCTTTTGAAATGCAGGCTTCAGGGAACTTTCACAGACTGGATATCTTCTGGCCATTGATGCAGCTCCTACAGCGAAGCTCGACTCTGATGTCAACCTAAGTTTAGTGGTTCTGTAAAAAAAAACATAAATTGAATGCGGTATGAACTGTGCATTTCTGGTTGTTATGATGTACCTGTTCCTCTTGTAATCTAATCTTTAAAGTTTGGAGAAACATACTATTATTAGTTTCTTTAAAATATTAGTGTGGCTTTCCTAAACTTTTTGTTACGAAGATCAATCTGCCTATTTTTCCCAAAATGAAAGAGAAAATGATAATTAGAGAATATAGGCCAGGGAAACTGTTCAAAGTATGATTATAATTGAGGAATGTGTGAATTTTTCTCAAGCTGCCTGTACAGGAATGCCTTTCACATCATTTTTCATCTTTCTTAATGGCCGGAGTTATATTCAGGGGCTCAATTAACCAAAACAATTTTGGTTAATTTTTAATTGCATTAATTCAATTGGTAATTGAATTATATCGGATTAATTAATAATTTTAAATTTTGAAAAAAAATTCAGTTATCAATTAATTCTGTTAAAAAAAAATTAAAAATTCATCTAATTAACTAAATTTTTGAAAGCAAACAACTCAAGCTTATATTAAAGATTAAAGAACTCAAAAATTCAGAGGTACATCATACCAAACCGAGTGCGAAAGGCTGACTCAGAAATTAAAAATAACTTCGATTAAATTAGTCATGTTGTTGATTTAGTAGCCACAAAGTTACAAATTTGAATTATATTTCCATATTGACTTGACTTGTTGCACAATGCAATACTTCAACTACACAATTTCGTTATTCTATAATTTGTTGAGGTAGCTTTTACATATTTTATTTCTGATGAGATTAATTATGTTATTTTCTCGATATAATTGATATTCTAAGTTCATGGTCGGTGCAGTGTGTTTATCAATTATCAGATAGATATATTTAAAAACACTGTCATTATGTCTGCATATTTGATAAATAATTACTATAAAAACCATTATCTGTCCTTTCGTTTTGAATTCTCTTTTAATTAAAGATGCAGAGCGATTTGTTTATAGCTAATTAATAATAAATTAAATGTGAAGATATATTTTTTTTGAAAGCAAATAAATGTTAAGATATAAATCATATAATTAATAACCCATACTTTGAGGGGGAACATCAAACATGCACTCTCAGTATCGATTCAGACAACGTTAGTTTTACATAAACGTGGGTTGCTAGCTGCATTCAGCCAGCCGCGCTACGCTAAGTTGGGATCGGATCTACTCTTCCTATATTAGCACTGATTCCTTAACTTTAATTTGATCAGCTTATACATATATACTACTCTCTTAACTTCGGCCATGGCATCACGGCCGGTGTTGCAATGGCAGGCATGGCTGTTTATTTTATATCCTTGTTGGGTGACTGATTTGGAGAGGCGAGTCTATCATCCTGCCATTGAACCATGGCATATAAGAAAATATAAGGTGAAAGTCTGTACTGTTACACTAGTTTTGATGCATGTAATAGTAAGCGTTTGATTTTAGCTTTATAAAACTTCAATTCAAGTTTTGCATGGAGCAAGCAGATTAATGGGTGTCCATTGCAGCAAGAAGCAATGGATATAAGGTGAAAGCTAAGTGAGGTTGTTACACAGGTTTTTGCACGGTTCCATATTCTTGAACACGTGCAGTTTCCTCTTCTGCTTTATGTGATCTCTCTCTCTTTTTCTTTTCCTATGGGTTTTGTCTAGGTGTGTATATACAGTACGTGATGCTAGCTTCGAACTGCAAATTGAGGCATTATATTAGATCTTCAGATTCAAAAGGTCCAATGAATAGAAAGCATGCACAGAACACGTGAACGGTGAACAAGATAATTATATTCACAACATTTTGGCTAATATACATATTCCCATGTGATGAGCTTAGCAAGATGTGTTCATATTCTTTTAGCTAACTTCTTTTGAATTCACATATGAACGTACTTACGTACTCTTCAAAAGTACAAAGAGTTATTTATAAATCTTGAGACATTTTTCTCAAAATAAAAACTTGAGACATTTCCGGACAAATTAGTTAAACAGTTGGATTCATAACCAGAGTTTCAAGTTTTGATTTTTGTATGAATTGTTTGAACCATTAATTATCTATAGATAATTATCTTTTTGTGATTTTTTGCCAGTTAAAGTCATAATAAGACTAAATTAAACGCATCTTGCCGTTAGCTAGCTAGGGGGCTTTCTGATAAATTGAAGTTTAGAAATTGTAGTGAGAGAGTTAAATCTTGGCGCCAGGCCATCTTCAATTTGCAGATAATTGAGACCGGTCTAGATGCGCCTGATGGCAAGCGGCACCCCAGTTTAGACCAAATTTAATATTAATGAATTCAAGTATTCATTTTACACATTTTTCTGACGTGCATGGACTAAAAAAATCAATATTTATGAATTCATAATTGATATGACTGTTTGGTAGCTAAAAGTTAAGAATTCTGCCTCACATTACATCTGAACAATGCTAGATATATAAGGGTTGTAATTCGCTTAACATAATATGTCCTGAAAAGGTGTGAATCATGATTTTTGTATCAGAACGTCAGAAGTTTAAGTATAAATAGGTCAAGTCTGTCGCATTATGAAGGGGTTACCTTGCCTATGAAGGTGACTCATTAGGTGAGAAGACTGGTGTTTGATGCCTATAAGAAGCTCATCCATCACATTGGGTGTAACTTCACATTAGTCTACCAAGAGCATTATCGATCTGTGGTCTACACCACTTGGTCCAAAAATACATAAAGTGCATTATTCTAACTCATAAAATACATTATTCTAACACATAAAATACATTATTATATTCTAACTCAAAAATACATTATCTTCAGAAATTTCATTATTCAATCACATAAAGTACATTATACATTATTCTAACTCATAAAATACATTATTATAATACATAAAGTACATTATTCTAACTCATAAAATACATTATTTTATCCCAGAATATTCATTATTCTAATATGTATGCAAAACAAATTTTTTTAAAACATTAAAATGATGTCGTTTTGGACCATGGTCCACACAACTGTTTAAATTACGGTCCACACAATAATTTTTCAGGCTACCATGATTGGACTTTCGTTTATGCCCATAATTTATTACCGAAGAACCAACTGAATTACTCATGCAGGCTAAGAAGAATCTACCTTTGTAGTGTGAATTGCTGTTTTTCTCTTATGGTTTTCCTAGTCAAAAAAAGAATAAGCAATTGGCTATTGAACTTATTTATTTATTGCAATTTTTTAGTATTTCACTCTTATAGATAGGCTAAATGCAGGTAGACTATTTTTGCTGAATTAGCTGCTGAGTTTGAATACGTTGGTGTCCAATGTGCCTATATAATCCACCCGCTTACAACAAACTCAAAACCACAACAGCTTATCTAGCTATTATACCTTAAATTGTGCAATATTAGCAGTGATTCCTTAACTTGAGGTGGTTATACTACTTTCTATATACTCCAGCTTCAGCTATGGCATCATGGTGTTTTAATGGCATGACCGCCCTCGTTACTGGTGGTGGTCGGGGCATAGGGTAAGAATGAGAATTATGTATATATATATATATATATATATATATATATATATATATATAGATTATGCTTAAAATTGAATTTTATAGTTTACTAGATTTTTGAAATATTTATGTAGTATTTGTAATGTTTTGTTTATTTTAAACTATTTAGACAAGCAATAGTAGAAGTATTAGCAAGTTCTGGAGCAAACGTATACACGTGTGCATTGGAACAAGATGAACTAGATCATAGTTTGCAAGAATGGAATGATAAGGGATATAAAGTATCCGGCATGGCATGTAACCTAATGGTGCGAGAGGAGCGTGAGAAGCTCATGAAGGCCGTTGGTGATCACTTCAATGGAAAACTCGACATTCTTGTAAGCTACATAAATTGGAGATGTTAATTTATGGAAAAATTACATTATTTCTGGTCCTCCTTCAGTTATATTCATGGTACAAACATAGTCCTGAGTTATATGCATGATCATCTTTAACTCCTAAGTTATGTACAAAGTGACAATTTTAGTCTCTCTGGGAGCTGCCACCAATTTGTCACTTCATAACATAGGGGTTAAATATGGTCACGCATATAACTCAGAAACTAAATTTGTACCAGGTGTATAATAACTGGAGGACAAAAAAAATATAATTTTTCCTTAATTTATTTTGAAAACAAAAACATTTCGTATTATTATGCAATGATACAACGGTATATAATTCCTATTTTCAATATAATGTAGGTAAATAATGCCGGGTTAGCAATATTTAAAGAATTTCAAGATTTTACTGAAAAAGATTGGTCAATTATAATTGGCACCAATCTTGAGGCTTCTTTCCACATAGCTCAAATGGCACACCCTTTGCTGAAAGCTTCTGGAAATGGAAGCCTAGTTTTTATGTCTTCTGCTTCCAGTCTTATTGCAACACCTGCTTCTTCTCTCTATGGAGTCTCCAAAGGTAATCACATCATACTCTACCCACGGTAATTTTGACATGCCAAAACGGGTGAATACAGTGGACACTAATTTTTAACAAGTTAATAATTTTTATACAGGGGCAATAAATCAATTAACGAAAAACTTAGCAGCCGAGTGGGCAAAAGATAACATCCGTGTTAATGCTGTGGCACCATGGATTGTCAAAAGTCCTCTCACTGAGTTAATCTCCGTATGTTAAAATTTCCTCCTTTTTTTTGGGTATCTTTGTGCTATTGTGTAGTAGTTTAATCATCCTTATTAACATTTTCAATCTGTTGCAGAAAGATCCTATGATAAAAGAAACAGTTAACGTGCAAATCAATAGGACAATGCTGCGCCGTCTTGGAGAGCTTACTGAAGTTTCTGGACCGGTAGCGTTCTTATGCTCTCCGGCAGCTACTTATATTACCGGCCACATACTGGCTATAGACGGTGGAGCTACCGTCAATGGTTGCCCTTAATTGCTCATATATACTGGTTTCAATAAGCAACATGTGTATTTTGAAGTTTGTCATCATTTTATTTGAATTGTAACTTTGAAATTTGGAGTGCGTATGTCGAAATAAATATAGGTTCATAAATGTTGAGATATGAAATGTACTTTGAGTAAAAGTCACACATTTTTTAGTACTGTAGTAAATTTTAACTTGTATTTCACCATATTTTGTATTGTACGAAAAATAAATAAAGTAAAATTAAAATTTAAAAATGTGTTAATAAATATTTAGCTTTAATTCTCATGCAGAGTAGGTAGCACTATCCTCTTAATTTATTTGATTTGATAGATATCAACATCATAATTTGTTTTTGTTTTTGATTTGTTTTTTTTAAGACCAAAAAAATTATATTTATCTATGTTTATACCAGTTTGTAACAATTAATCATCTATTTAAATTTCTATCATTTTACTATTTAATAAAGACAACTAACAAGTAATTTATTATTCAATTAAAAAAGATTACATGAGAAAGAAATTATGTGTTGGAACAAGGTGTTTGAATGATAAAATTACATGTTAGCTAGTCTTCGTTATTAAACAGTAGAATATTAGAAATTTGAACGAAAGAGTAATTGTAACAGACAAAAAAAAATCAAAGATATAATGAGACAAAATTAAAATAATAAGATAAAATGTTGTAATACCATAATAATGGATGACTGAAAGTTTTTTTTTTTTTTAAACATATATGTTGGTAGTGGACCTGTGCAGATGGAGAATACAGTGGTTGGGGAGGGGAAGAAGATGATTGGTGTCAATGTGGTTGTTCACTTGTTCATAGATAAGGATAAAGGATAGGGGTTATTTTATTTTATTTTATTTTTTGTCTCTTTTTGTTACATGAGTATATATGGCATATCTTCCACGCACCCATATTCCCATCCAATTCTTATACCATGGAGCGTTTACACTGCACTGTAAATCTTAGTTTATGTGTATGTATTTTATATTATGACTTTTTATACTTTAAAAATATAAATATTGTATCTGAAATAGTACTTGTGTTTTATGTTATGAATTCCGAAGTCTTGTATTGTGAAATTCCGTGCCTATAAATACAAATTATGTATCTAAATCAGATTTGAAACATAAGTAAATATATGTGTGTGTCTTATGTTATGATTTTTTATGTCTTGTGTTATGAAAAATTTTGTACCTTATAAATATGAATTGTACATCATCATGTTAATTGGCCATATATAATACTGTGGACCTTGTCCATGATATAAATTGTCATTTCCATCCTTATCCCTATTGGGGAGTACTCCGTATATTTTTTCTATTCTCGCATGTGTGAGGAATTATGAAGAGGCGGGCCAGGGGTTCTTTGTCTCCACAAAATTTCAATGCATGGGAATATGAGATTTCACACAACAAATCCACGTTTTCAATATTAATTATATTATATATAAGATTATATATATTCCCTACTTAGTAAATGGTTGTTAGTTGTAAGCTATTAACTAATTGTATTAGATGGTATAACTAGTTGATAACATTAGCTGATTGTAAAAATGTGTTTGGTAAATTAGCTGTTAGCTGATAATTGTTTGGTATAATTTCCTTTCAACTAAAATTTTAAATTGACAGTTAAATTACACATTTATTATTTGTATATTATATGCTCAGCACATACTCTCTAGAAACAATATATATTCTAATGCACTTGATTTTTTAAAATAAAAAAACACTGAGTATCAACTTAATACTTATGGAGTCTTGTCTATTAATTAAGGATAACCATTGATGGTAGCACCGCCATCTACCATTAGTATGTGACCGGTAATAAATGAAGCTGCTGGAGAGCAAAGAAATGCCACCGGCCCAGAAACTTCAGTAGGCTCACCAGGACGACGTAATGCTGAACGATTGATTATACCGTTAACTCCTTCTTTGAGCGTTATTGAATGTTGCTGCAATGAACATATTGAGGGTTTTAACGATTATTAAATTGTATATTATATCTCTCATGCATGCATGGTAGCCAAACTCAAGCAAAAAAATAAAATAAATAAAAGTGAGAAGAAATGCAAACTTACAATGACTGAATCAATAAGAGGCGTTTTGATAAATGATGGTGCCACTGCATTGACACGAATGTTATCTTTTGCCCACTCGCATGCTAAATTTCTGGTTAATTGATTTATTGCTCCTATAATTAATTAAAAATTTATGATTAGACAGTCTAAATATATTATTACTTTGTATTTGAGTGTGATATAATCCATATAGTGTAACATTTTTATTTTAATTTCTTAGGACGAGCTGAGGTTTACAAAGAGACAATGGATAGGTGATAGGAGATGATGTGATTACCTTTACTGAGTGCATAGATAGAACCATCAGGTATTGCAACAACCCCAGAAGCAGAAGAAGTAAACACTAAGCTTCCATTTCCAGAGGCTTTTAGTAAAGGGTATGCCATTTGAGATATGTGGAAAGCAGCTTCAACATTGGTGCCAATTTGAATTGACCAATCTTTCTCACTAACATCTTCCATTTTTTTCATTATTGCCACACCTGCATTATTTATCTTCATTCCAAATGGTAATTAATTATTGATTAATGATACCAAGTTTAGCTTAATTTTTCTTCAACATAAACCACAACCTATATATTACAACTTACTAGGATGTTTAGCTTCTCGTCAAAGTGATCACTAACGATCTTCATAAGCTTTTCACGCTCTTCTCGTATCGTTAAGTCACAGGCCAATCCCGACACCTTATATCCTTTGTTATTCCACTTATGCAAACACTCGTCCAACTCTTCTGGTTCTAGTGCACATGTATAAACATGTGCTCCAGAACTTGCAAGTTCTTCGACTATGGCAAGTCTAGAAATGATAAGATAAAAATTTTACATACTCTAGACACTTTAAAATTATAATAAAATATTGAAGCTCAATTGTAAAATATATTCGAAATTCTCTTACCCTATACCTCGAGCACCACCAGTAACAAGGGCAGTCATGCCATTAAAACACCAAGATACCATAGCTGAAGCTAAAGTATAAACTGTCTAAACTAATAAAGGAATTAGGGGTACTAATAACACAAATAAGCTAGCTAGTATATAGTGTATTTATAGTTGGGGACTGGGTTGTTAAATGTGTCAGTTCACACTAGACCCAACATGGTCAAAGGTTCTCTTATTATACTACATGCACTTTATTTTTACTTTTTAATTTTTATCTCATGATGTAACAAGAGATGATAAGTTATTTTCATTTTGTGTTCCTAAAAAAAATGTCAATATCAAAATTTAGAGTGAGAGAGTAAACTAAAAGTGAAATAGAATTTGAGAGTAGAAATACTGAGTAATATTTTGTGTTGGAAGTAATATAATTGTGGCAATCCCCAAGATACATGGCTTGTGTAATGATGTCAATTGGGTTAGTCTTACTCGACCCTACTTGATTTAATTGTGGCCATAACTTCCAAAAATATCCCAACTGTTGAAAGGTACTACTAATATATAAGGTAGTGTCGTCGGTCAATGCCTCAATGGTTATGTTCAAATTGTTTGCTTATTGTGACAATTACAAGTCACTCTATCAACAAGGACCACAAAAATAAATTAATTTAAGTATGTTAATATATAAGTCATTTTCATTGAGAGTTGAACATATAGAACATTATAATTGTTCACTTCTTTATAGATAAGGATAAAGAGGGTTTGATTCCTACAAGTAACGATTCTCCTTGGGCCAGCTCCCGTGTCTCTCGGAACGAACGCGGATGGACCTGAACCGTTAAACGGACAGAAAAAGACCTGATGAATTTACCAAAAAAAAAAAAGAAGATAAGGATAAAGGATAGGGATTATTTTATTTTTGTCTCCTTTTGTTACATGAGTATGCATGGCATATCTTCCACCAACATTCCCATCCAATTCTTATACTATGGAGCGTTCACATTGCACAATAACTCTTGGTTCATGCGAATGCATTTTATATTGTGACTTTTTGTATATTGCCTTATGAAATTTTGTACCTTACAAATATGAATTTTGTATCTAAACCAAATTAATACTTGTGTTTTATCTTATAAATTTCTCTGTCTTGTATTGTAAAATTTTGTGCCTATAAACACAAATTATGTACTTAAATCATATTTGAAACATAAGTAAATATATAATATGTATATGTGTCTTATGTTATGATATTTTATATCTTGTATTATGGAAAATCATGTACCTTACAAAGTTACAGGTATAAATTTTATACATCTATCATTTCAATTCATGGTCTGTGGACCTTATTCACGAATCATGATATAAATTGCCATTTCCATCCTTATCCCTCTTTCAGCACTTGGGGAATACTCCGTATATTGTTTCTATTCCCGCATGTGTGAATGAATTATGAAGAGGCGGACCAGGGGTTCTGTCTCCACAAAATTTCAATGCATGGGAATATGAGATTTCACACAACAAATCCACGTTTTCAATATTAATTATAGGAAAAATGGGCACTTTTTCTCCCTATGTTATGTACTTATAGCACTTTTTTTTCATGTGTTATTAAAGTGACTGTTTTTCCCCTCAGTTATTTTAAAAGTGATAGTTCCCCCCTGTAATATTAAATTGACATTTTTGCCCCTAAAAATAACTATTTCATTTATTTTTATTCTCCAACCAATTATTACTAATATCATAATATGTATGGAAGATCGATCATGGTTCTATACGAACCTAATCGAACATTGTAGCAATTAAACTTAAATAGTATGGATGGTTACGGTTACGATTCAGAACCGAAAAAATAAAATAAAATAATTGTTGAATTTAGACTATTTTTAAATAAGAAATAAAATTATAAAAATAAATAAATAAATAAATAAATAAGTTTTGGTTGGCGGTTTCAAAATCGAAATTAGAACCGAACCGTACCGATTTATCGAAATAAGTGTTTGATCATTTTCACTATATATGATTGTGGTTAAGTTTCAGTTCACGGTTCAACAATTATTTAATTATTTTTTCGATTCTGAATCGAAACCAGAACGTTAATTATTTCACGGTTCACTAAATTGACATGTTTATGTACCAAATTGCAACTTTAAAAGGTTTGAGGGCCTACTTGATTTTTAAGATAAAGTTCGATGGTCTATTTGACACATTTTATGCTAAAAAAAAGTGACATTTACATTAACCAGATATTACAAGTCACTAACAGGTAATTACGCCTTGATGAACTAAATTGACATGTTTATGTACCTAATTGCAACTTTAAAAAGTTTGAGAGCCTAATTGATTTTTCAGGTAAAGTTTGATGGCCTATTTGACATGTTTTATGCTAAAAAAGTGACATTTACATTTACATGTTATTACAGGTCACTGAAAGGTAATTATGCATTGATGAAATAAATTGGCATATTTATGTACCAAATTGCAACTTTAAATATTTTGAGAGCCTAATTGATACCTATTTGACATATTTTAGGATAAAAAAGTGACATTTAAATTTACCATGGAATAACAGGTCACTAACAGATAATTATGCCTTATAAACTAAATTGACATGTTTATGTACCTAATAGCAACTTTAAAAGGTTTGAGGGCCTAATTGATTTTTCAGATAAAGTTCGATGGTCTATTTGACAAATTTTAAGCAAAAAAAAAGTGACATTTACATTTACCTGGTATTATAGGTCACTAATAGATAATTGTGCCTTGATGAACTAAATTGACATGTTTATGTACCTAATTGCAACATTAAAAAGTTTGAGGACCTAATTGATTTTTCAGGTAAAGTTCGATGGCTTATTTCAGACATTTTATGCTAAAAAAGTAACATTTACATTTACTTGGTATTACAAGTCATAAAAGGTAATTACGCCTTGATGAACTAAATTTGCATGTTTATGTACCAAATAGCAACTTTAAATATATTGAGAGCCTAATTGATGCCTATTTGACACATTTTATGGAAAAAAAAGTGACATTTAAATTTACCTGATATTACAGGTCACCAACAGGTAAATATGCCTTATAAACTAAATTGACAAGTTTATGTACCTAATTGCAACTTTAAAAACTTTAAGGGCCTAATTGATTTTTCAGGTAAAGTTCGATGACCTATTTGACACATTTTATGCATAAAAAGTGACATTTACATTTACCTGTTATTACAGGTCACTAACAGGTAATTATGCCTTGATGAACTAAATTTGCATGTTTATGTACCAAATTGAACCTTTAAATATTTTGAGAGACTAATTGATACCTATTTGACACAATTTATGCAAAAAAAAAATGACATTTAAATTTACCTGGTATTACAGGTCACCAACAGGTAATTAATGCCTTATAAATTAAATTGACATGTTTATGTACCTAATTGCAACTTTAAAAACTTTAAGGGCCTAATTGATTTTATAGGTAAAGTTCGATGGCCTATTTGAAACATTTTATCCTTAAAAAGTTACATTTACATTTACCTGTTATTACAGGTTACAAACAAGTAATTCTGCCTTGATGAACTAAATTTGCATGTTTATGTACCAAATTGCAACTTTAAATATTTTGAGAGACTAATTGATGACTATTTGACGCATTTTCTGGAAAAAAGGTTACATTTAAATTTACCTGTTATTACAGGCCACCAATAGGTAATTATGCCTTATAAACTAAATTGACATGTTTATGTACCTAATTGCAACTTTAAAAACTTTAAGGGCCTAATTGATTTTTCAGGTAAAGTTCGATGGCCTATTTGACACATTTTATGCTCAAAAAGTGACATTTACATTACCTATTATTACAGATCACTAACAGGTAATTATGTCTTGATTAACTAAATTGACATGTTTATGTACCAAATTGCAACTTTAAATATTTTGAGAGCCTAATTGATGCTTATTTGATACATTTTATAGAAAAAAATGTGACATTTAAATTTACCTGGTATTACAGGTCACCAACAGGTAATTATGCCCTATAAACTAAATTGACATGTTTATGTATCTAATTGCAACTTTAAAAATTTTAAGGGCCTAATTGATTTTTCAGGTAAATTTCGATGGCCTATTTGACACATTTTACGCATAAAAAGTGACATTTAAATTTACCTGTAATTACAGGTCACAAAAAGGTAATTATGCCTCGATGAACTAAATTGGCATGTTTATGTACCAAATTGCAACTTTAAATATTATGTGAGCCTAATTGATGCCTATTTGACACATTTTATGGAAAAAAAGAGACATTTAAATTTATCTGGTATTACAGGTCACAAACAGGTAATTATGCCTTATAAACTAAATTGACATGTTTATGTACCTAATTGCAACTTTAAAAAACTTTAAGGGCCTAATTGATTTTTCAGGTAAAGTGCAATGACCTATTTGACACATTTTATGCATAAAAAGTGACATTTACATTTAACTGTTATTACACTTACAGGTAATTATGCCTTGATGAACTAAATTTGCATGTTTATGTACCAAATTGCAACTTTAAATATTTTGAGAGACTAATTGACACCTATTTGACACATTTTATGCAAAAAAAAGTGACATTTAAATTTATCTGGTATTACAGGTCACCAACAGGTAATTAATGCCTTATAAATTAAATTGACATGTTTATGTACTTAATTGCAACTTTAAAAACTTTAAGGGACTAATTGAACTTTAAGGGACTAATTGATTTTTTAGGTAAAGTTCGATGACCTATTTGACACATTTTATGCATAAAAAGTGACATTCACATTTACCTGTTATTACAGGTCACTAACAGGTAATTATGCCTTGATGAACTAAATTTGCATGTTTATGTACCAAATTGCAAGTTTAAATATTTTGAGAGCCTAATTGATGCAAATTTGACACATTTTCTGGAAAAAAAAGTGACATTTAAATTTACCTGGTATTACAGGCCACCAATAGGTAATTATGCCTTATAAACTAAATTGACATGTTTATGTACCTAATTGCAACTTTAAAAACTTTAAGGGCCTAATTGATTTTTCAGGTAAAGTTCGATGGCCTATTTCACACATTTTATGCTCAAAAAGTGACATTTATATTTACCTGTTATTACAGGTCACTAACAGGTAATTATGCCTCGATGAACTAAATTGGAATGTTTATGTACCAAATTGCAACTTTAAATATTTTGAGAGCCTAATTGATGCCTATTTAATACATTTTATGGAAAAAAATGTAACATTTAAATTTACCTGCTATTACAGGTCACAAACAGGTAATTATACTTTATAAACTAAATTGACATGTGTATGTACCTAATTGCAACTTTAAAAACTTTAAGGGCATAATTGATTTTTCAGGTAAAGTTCGATGACCTTTTTGACATATTTTATGCATAAAAAGTGACATTAACAATTACCTGTTATTACAGGTCACAAACAAGTAATTATGCCTTGATTAACTAAATTTGCATGTTTATGTACCAAATTACAACATTAAATATTTTGAGAGACTAATTGATGCCTATATGACATTTTATGCAAAAAAAAGTGACATTTAAATTTACCTGGTATTACACGCCACCAATAGGTAATTATGCCTTATAAACTAAATTGACATGTTTATGTACCTAATTGCAACTTTAAAAACATTAAGTGCCTAATTGATTTTTCAGGTAAAGTTTGATGGCCTATTTGGCACATTTTATGCATAAAAAGTGACATTTGCATTTACCTGTTATTACAGGTCACTAACAAGTAATTATGCATTGATGAACTAAATTTGCATGTTTATGTACCAAATTGCAACTTTAAAAAGTTTGAGGGCCTAATTGCTTTTTCAGGTAAAGTTCGATGGCCTATTTGACATATTTTATGCTTAAAAAGTAACATTTACATTTATCTGTTATTACAGGTCTCTAGAAGATAATTATGTCTTGATGAACAAAATTGGCATGTTTATGTACCAAATTGCAACTTTAAAAAGTTTGAGGGCCTAATTGCTTTTTCAGGTAAAGTTCGATGGCCTATTTGACATATTTTATGCTTAAAAAGTAACATTTACATTTATCTGTTATTACAGGTCTCTAGAAGATAATTATGTCTTGATGAACAAAATTGGCATGTTTATGTACCAAATTGCAACTTTAAAAAGTTTGAGGGCCTAATTGCTTTTTCAGGTAAAGTTCGATGGCCTATTTGACATATTTTATGCTTAAAAAGTAACATTTACATTTATCTGTTATTACAGGTCTCTAGAAGATAATTATGTCTTGATGAACAAAATTGGCATGTTTATATACCAAATTGCAACTTTAAATATTTTTAGAGCCTAATTGATGCCTATTTGACACATTTTATGCAAAAAAAAAAAAGAAAAAAGTAACATTTAAATTTACCTGGTATTATAGGTCACCAACAGGTAATTATGCCTTTTAAATTAAATTGACATGTTTATGTACCTAATTGCAACTTTAAAAACATTAAGGGCCTAATTGATTTTTTAGGTAAATTTCGATGGCCTATTTGATACATTGTATGGTTATAAAGTTTACATTTACCTGTTATTACAGGTCACTAACAAGTAATTATGCATTGATGAACTAAATTTGCATGTTTATGTACCAAATTGCAACTTTAAATATTTTGAGAGCCTAATTGATGCCTATTTGACACATTTTAGGGAAAAAAAAGTGACATTTAAATTTACCTGGTATTATAGGTCACCAACAGGTAATTATGCCTTATAAACTAAAATGACATGTTTATGTACCTAATTGCAACTTTAAAAACTTTAAGGGCCTAATTGATTTTTTAGATAAAGTTTGATGGCCTATTTGACACATTTTATGCATAAAAAGTGACATTTACATTATCTGTTATTACAGGTCACTAACAATTAATTATGCCTTGGTGAACTAAATTTGCATGTTTACGTACCAAATTGCAACTTTAAATATTTTGAGAGCCTAATTGATGCCTATTTGACACATTTTAGGGAAAAAAAAAGTGACATTTAAA
The DNA here is from genome assembly GCF_003576645.1 of Ipomoea triloba. NCBI lineage: Eukaryota > Viridiplantae > Streptophyta > Magnoliopsida > Solanales > Convolvulaceae > Ipomoea > Ipomoea triloba. Next base: position 5,868,121 of record NC_044924.1, on the reverse strand, counting down.
TTTACCTGGTATTATAGGTCACCAACAGGTAATTATGCCTTATAAACTAAAATGACATGTTTATGTACCTAATTGCAACATTAAAAACTTTATGGGTCTAATTGATTTTTTAGGTAAAGTTTGATGGCCTATTTGACACATTTTATGCATAAAAAGTGACATTTACATTTACCTGTTATTACAGGTCACTAACAAGTAATTATGCCTTGATGAACTAAATTTGCATGTTTATGTTCCAAATTGCAACTTTAAATATTTTGAGAGCCTAATTGAAGCCTATTTGACACATTTACGCATAAAAAGTGACAATTACATTTACCTGTTATGACAGATCACTAACAAGTAATTATGCCTTGATGAACTAAATTTGCATGTTTATGTTCCAAATTGCAACTTTAAATATTTTGAGAGCCTAATTGAAGCCTATTTGACACATTTACGCATAAAAAGTGACAATTACATTTACCTGTTATGACAGATCACTAACAAGTAATTATGCCTTGATGAACTAAATTTGCATGTTTACGTACCAAATTGCAACTTTAAATATTTTGAGAGCCTAATTGATGCCTATTTGTCACATTTTTGGGAAAAAAAAGTAACATTATAATATACCTGGTATTACAGGTCACCAACAGGTAATTATGCCTTATAAACTAAAATGACATGTTTATGTACCTAATTGCAACTTTAAAAATTTTGAGAGCCTAATTGATGCCTATTTGACACATTTTATGGAACAAAAGTAACATTATAATATACCTGGTATTACAGGTCACTAACAGGTAATTATGCCTTATAAACTAAATTGACATGTTTATGTATCTAATTGCAACTTTAAAAACTTTAATGGCCTAAATGCTTTTTTAGATAAAGTTTGATGGTCTATTTGACACATTTTATGGAACAAAAGTAACATTATAATATACCTGGTATTACAGGTCACTAACAGGTAATTATGCCTTATAAACTAAATTGACATGTTTATGTATCTAATTGCAACTTTAAAAACTTTAATGGCCTAAATGCTTTTTTAGATAAAGTTTGATGGTCTATTTGACACATTTTATGGAACAAAAGTAACATTATAATATACCTGGTATTACAGGTCACTAACAGGTAATTATGCCTTATAAACTAAATTGACATGTTTATGTATCTAATTGCAACTTTAAAAACTTTAATGGCCTAAATGCTTTTTTAGATAAAGTTTGATGGTCTATTTGACACATTTTATGGAACAAAAGTAACATTATAATATACCTGGTATTACAGGTCACTAACAGGTAATTATGCCTTATAAACTAAATTGACATGTTTATGTATCTAATTGCAACTTTAAAAACTTTAATGGCCTAAATGCTTTTTTAGATAAAGTTTGATGGTCTATTTGACACATTTTATGGAACAAAAGTAACATTATAATATACCTGGTATTACAGGTCACTAACAGGTAATTATGCCTTATAAACTAAATTGACATGTTTATGTATCTAATTGCAACTTTAAAAACTTTAATGGCCTAAATGCTTTTTTAGATAAAGTTTGATGGTCTATTTGACACATTTTATGGAACAAAAGTAACATTATAATATACCTGGTATTACAGGTCACTAACAGGTAATTATGCCTTATAAACTAAATTGACATGTTTATGTATCTAATTGCAACTTTAAAAACTTTAATGGCCTAAATGCTTTTTTAGATAAAGTTTGATGGTCTATTTGACACATTTTATGGAACAAAAGTAACATTATAATATACCTGGTATTACAGGTCACTAACAGGTAATTATGCCTTATAAACTAAATTGACATGTTTATGTATCTAATTGCAACTTTAAAAACTTTAATGGCCTAAATGCTTTTTTAGATAAAGTTTGATGGTCTATTTGACACATTTTATGGAACAAAAGTAACATTATAATATACCTGGTATTACAGGTCACTAACAGGTAATTATGCCTTATAAACTAAATTGACATGTTTATGTATCTAATTGCAACTTTAAAAACTTTAATGGCCTAAATGCTTTTTTAGATAAAGTTTGATGGTCTATTTGACACATTTTATGGAACAAAAGTAACATTATAATATACCTGGTATTACAGGTCACTAACAGGTAATTATGCCTTATAAACTAAATTGACATGTTTATGTATCTAATTGCAACTTTAAAAACTTTAATGGCCTAAATGCTTTTTTAGATAAAGTTTGATGGTCTATTTGACACATTTTATGGAACAAAAGTAACATTATAATATACCTGGTATTACAGGTCACTAACAGGTAATTATGCCTTATAAACTAAATTGACATGTTTATGTATCTAATTGCAACTTTAAAAACTTTAATGGCCTAAATGCTTTTTTAGATAAAGTTTGATGGTCTATTTGACACATTTTATGGAACAAAAGTAACATTATAATATACCTGGTATTACAGGTCACTAACAGGTAATTATGCCTTATAAACTAAATTGACATGTTTATGTACCTAATTGCAACTTTAAAAACTTTAAGGGCCTAATTGACTTTTTAGGTAAAGTTTTATGGCCTATTTGACACATTTATGCATAAAAAGTGACAATTACATTTACCTGTTATTACAGGTCACTAACAATTAATTATGCCTTGATGAACTAAATTTGCATGTTTATGTACCAAATTGCAACTTTAAATATTTTGAGAGCCTAATTGATGCCTATTTGACACATTTTAGGGAAATAAAAGTGACATTTAAATTTACCTGGTATTACAGGTCACCAACNTTATAATATACCTGGTATTACAGGTCACCAACAGGTAATTATGCCTTATAAACTAAAATGACATGTTTATGTACCTAATTGCAACTTTAAAAACTTTATGGGCCTAATTGACTTTTTAGGTAAAGTTTGATGGCCTATTTGACACATTTTATGCATAAAAAGTGACAATTACATTTACCTGTTATTACAGGTTACTAACAAGTAATTATGCCTTGATGAACTAAATTTGCATGTTTATGTAACAAATTGCCACCTTAACTATTTTGAGAGCCTAATTGATGCCTATTTGACACATTTTATGGAATAAAAAGTGACATTTAAATTTACCTGGTATTATAGGTCACACCAACAGGTAATTATGGCTTATAAACTAAAATGATATGTATATGTACCTAATTGCATTTTTAAAAACTTTAAGGGCCTAATTGATTTTTTAGATAAAGTTTGATGACCTATTTGACACATTTTATGCATAAAAAGTGATATTTACATTTACCTGTTATTACAGATCACTAACAAGTAATTATGCCTTGATAAACTAAATTTGCATTTTATGTACCAAATTGCAACTTTAAATATTTTGAGAGCCTAATTGATGCCTATTTGACACATTTTATGGAAAAAAAAGTGACATTTAAATTTACCTGGTATTATAGGTCACCAACAGGTAATTATGCCTTATAAACTAAAATGACATGTTTATGTACCTAATTGCAACTTTAAAAACTTTAAGGGCCTAATTGATTTTTTAGGTAAAGTTTGATGGCCTATTTGACACATTTTATGCTTAAAAAGTGACATTTACATTTACCTGTTATTACAGGTCACTAACAAGTAATTATGCCTTGATGAACTAAATTTGCATGTTTATGTACCAAATTGCAACTTTAAATATTTTGAGAGCCTAATTGATGCCTATTTGACACATTTTATGGAAAAAAAAAATAACATTTAAATATACCTGGTATTACAGGTCACCAACAGGTAATTATGCCTTATAAACTAAATTGACATGTTTATGTACCTAATTGCAACTTTAAAAAATTTAAGAGCCTAATTGATTTTTCAGGTAAAGTTCGATGGCCTATTTGACATATTTTATTCTTAAAAAGTGACATTTACATTTATCTGTTATTACAGGTCACTAAAAGGTTATTATGTCTTGATGAACAAAATTGGCATGTTTATGTACCAAAATGCAACTTTAAATATTTTGAGAGCCTAATTGATGTCTATTTGACACATTTTATGCAAAAAAAAGTGACATTTAAATTTACCTGCTGTTACAGGTCATCACCAGGTAATTATGTTTTATAAACTAAATTGACATGTTTATGTACCTAATTGCAACTTTAAAAACTTTAAGGGCCTAATTGATTTTTTAGATAAAGTTCGATGGCCTATTTGACACATTTTATGCTTAAAAAGTGACATTTACATTTACCTGTTATTACAGGTCACTAACAGGTAATTATGTCTTGATTAACTAAATTGGCATGTTTATGTACCAAATTGCAACTTTAAATATTTTGAGAGCCTAATTGATGCCTATTTGACACATTTTATGGAAAAAAAAAATAACATTTAAATATACCTGGTATTACAGGTCACCAACAGGTAATTATGCCTTATAAACTAAATTGACATGTTTATGTACCTAATTGCAACTTTAAAAACTTTAAGGGCCTAATTGATTTTTTAGATAAAGTTCGATGGCCTATTTGACACATTTTATGCTTAAAAAGTGACATTTACATTTACCTGTTATTACAGGTCACTAACAGGTAATTATGCCTTGATGAACTAAATTGGCATGTTTATGTACCAAATTGCAACTTTAAATATTTTGAGAGCCTAATTGATGCCTATTTGACACATTTTATGGAAAAAAAAAATAACATTTAAATATACCTGGTATTACAGGTCACCAACAGGTAATTATGCCTTATAAACTAAATTGACATGTTTATGTACCTAATTGCAACTTTAAAAACTTTAAGGGCCTAATTGATTTTTTAGGTAAAGTTTGATGGCCTATTTGACACATTTTATGCATAAAAAGTGACATTTACATTATCTGTTATTACAGGTCACTAACAATTAATTATGCCTTGATGAACTAAATTTGCATGTTTACGTACCAAATTGCAACTTTAAATATTTTGAGAGCCTAATTGATGCCTATTTGACACATTTAAGGGAAAAAAAAGTGACATTTAAATTTACCTGGTATTATAGGTCACCAACAGGTAATTATGCCTTATAAACTAAAATGACATGTTTATGTACCTAATTGCACCTTTAAAAACTTTAAGGGCCTAATTGATTTTTTAGATAAAGTTTGATGGCCTATTTGACACATTTTATGGAAAAAAAGTAACATTATAATATACCTGGTATTACAGGTCACCAACAGGGAATTATGCCTTATAAACTAAAATGGTATGTTTATGTACCTAATTGCACCTTTAAAAACTTTAAGGGCCTAATTGATTTTTTAGATAAAGTTTGATGGCCTATTTGACACATTTTATGGAAAAAAAGTAACATTATAATATACCTGGTATTACAGGTCACCAACAGGTAATTATGCCTTATAAACTAAAATGACATGTTTATGTACCTAATTGCAACTTTAAAAACTTTAAGGGCCTAATTGACTTTTTAGGTAAAGTTTTATGGCCTATTTGACACATTTTATGCATAAAAAGTGACAATTACATTTACCTGTTATTACAGGTCACTAACAATTAATTATGCCTTGATGAACTAAATTTGCATGTTTATGTACCAAATTGCAACTTTAAAAACTTTAAAGGCCTAATTGATTTTTTAGATAAAGTTTGATGGCCTATTTGACACATTTTATGCATAAAAAGTGATATTTACATTTACCTGTTATTACAGATCACTAACAAGTAGTTATGCCTTGATAAACTAAATTTGCATTTTATGTACCAAATTGCAACTTTAAATATTTTGAGAGCCTAATTGATGCCTATTTGACACATTTTATGCATAAAAAGTGATATTTACATTTACCTGTTATTACAGGTCACTAACAAGTAATTATGCCTTGATGAACTAAATTTGCATGTTTATGTACCAAATTGCAACTTTAAATATTTTGAGAGCCTAATTGATGCCTATTTGACACATTTTAGGGAAATAAAAGTGACATTTAAATTTACCTGGTATTATAGGTCACCAACAGGTAATTATTGCTTATAAACTAAAATGATATGTTTATGTACCTAATTGCAACTTTAAAAACTTTAAGAGCCTAATTGATTTTTTAGATAAAGTTTGATGGCCTATTTGACACATTTTATGCATAAAAAGTGATATTTACATTTACCTGTTATTACAGATCACTAACAAGTAATTATGCCTTGATAAACTAAATTTGCATTTTATGTACCAAATTGCAACTTTAAATATTTTGAGAGCCTAATTGATGCCTATTTGACACATTTTATGGAATAAAAAGTGACATTTAAATTTACCTGGTATTATAGGTCACCAACAGGTAATTATTGCTTATAAACTAAAATGATATGTTTATGTACCTAATTGCAACTTTAAAAACTTTAAGGGCCTAATTGATTTTTCAGGTAAAGTTCGATGGCCTATTTGACACATTTTATGCATAAAAAGTGACATTTACATTTACCTGTTATTACAGGTCATTAACAAGTAATTATGGCTTGATGAACTAAATTTGCATGTTTATGTACCAAATTGCAACTTTAAATATTTTGAGAACCTAATTGATGCCTATTTGACACATTTTAGGGAAATAAAAAGTGAGATTTAAATTTACCTGGTATTATAGGTCACCAACAGGTAATTATGCCTTATAAACTAAAATGACATGTTTATGTACCTAATTGCAACTTTAAAAACTTTAAGGGCCTAATTGATTTTTTAGATAAAGTTTGATGGCCTATTTGACACATTTTATGCATAAAAAGTGACATTTACATTTACCTGTTATTACAGGTCATTAACAAGTAATTATGGCTTGATGAACTAAATTTGCATGTTTATGTACCAAATTGCAACTTTAAATATTTTGAGAACCTAATTGATGCCTATTTGACACATTTTAGGGAAATAAAAAGTGAGATTTAAATTTACCTGGTATTATAGGTCACCAACAGGTAATTATGGCTTATAAACTAAAATGATATGTATATGTACCTAATTGCAACTTTAAAAACTTTAAGGGCCTAATTGATTTTTTAGATAAAGTTTGATGGCCTATTTGACACATTTTATGCATAAAAAGTGACATTTACATTTACCTGTTATTACAGGACAATAACAGGTAATTATGCCTTAATGAACTAAATTTGCATGTTTATGTACCAAATTGCAACTTTAAATATTTTGAGAACCTAATTGATGCCTATTTGACACATTTATGGAATAAAAAGTGACATTTAAATTTACCTGGTATTACAGGCCACCAATAGGTACTTATGCCTTATAAACTAAATTGACATGTTTATGTATCTAATTGCAACTTTAAAAACTTTAAGGGCCTAATTGACTTTTTAGGTAAAGTTTTATGGCCTATTTGACACATTTTCTGCATAAAAAGTGACATTTACATTTACCTGTTATTACAGGACAATAACAGGTAATTATGCCTTAATGAACTAAATTTGCATGTTTATGTACCAAATTGCAACTTTAAATATTTTGAGAACCTAATTGATGCCTATTTGACACATTTATGGAATAAAAAGTGACATTTAAATTTACCTGGTATTACAGGCCACCAATAGGTACTTATGCCTTATAAACTAAATTGACATGTTTATGTATCTAATTGCAACTTTAAAAACTTTAAGGGCCTAATTGACTTTTTAGGTAAAGTTTTATGGCCTATTTGACACATTTTCTGCATAAAAAGTGACATTTACATTTACCTGTTATTACAGGACAATAACAGGTAATTATGCCTTAATGAACTAAATTTGCATGTTTATGTACCAAATTGCAACTTTAAATATTTTGAGAACCTAATTGATGCCTATTTGACACATTTATGGAATAAAAAGTGACATTTAAATTTACCTGGTATTACAGGCCACCAATAGGTACTTATGCCTTATAAACTAAATTGACATGTTTATGTATCTAATTGCAACTTTAAAAACTTTAAGGGCCTAATTGACTTTTTAGGTAAAGTTTTATGGCCTATTTGACACATTTTCTGCATAAAAAGTGACATTTACATTTACCTGTTATTACAGGACAATAACAGGTAATTATGCCTTAATGAACTAAATTTGCATGTTTATGTACCAAATTGCAACTTTAAATATTTTGAGAACCTAATTGATGCCTATTTGACACATTTATGGAATAAAAAGTGACATTTAAATTTACCTGGTATTACAGGCCACCAATAGGTACTTATGCCTTATAAACTAAATTGACATGTTTATGTATCTAATTGCAACTTTAAAAACTTTAAGGGCCTAATTGACTTTTTAGGTAAAGTTTTATGGCCTATTTGACACATTTTCTGCATAAAAAGTGACATTTACATTTACCTGTTATTACAGGACAATAACAGGTAATTATGCCTTAATGAACTAAATTTGCATGTTTATGTACCAAATTGCAACTTTAAATATTTTGAGAACCTAATTGATGCCTATTTGACACATTTATGGAATAAAAAGTGACATTTAAATTTACCTGGTATTACAGGCCACCAATAGGTACTTATGCCTTATAAACTAAATTGACATGTTTATGTATCTAATTGCAACTTTAAAAACTTTAAGGGCCTAATTGACTTTTTAGGTAAAGTTTTATGGCCTATTTGACACATTTTCTGCATAAAAAGTGACATTTACATTTACCTGTTATTACAGGACAATAACAGGTAATTATGCCTTAATGAACTAAATTTGCATGTTTATGTACCAAATTGCAACTTTAAATATTTTGAGAACCTAATTGATGCCTATTTGACACATTTATGGAATAAAAAGTGACATTTAAATTTACCTGGTATTACAGGCCACCAATAGGTACTTATGCCTTATAAACTAAATTGACATGTTTATGTATCTAATTGCAACTTTAAAAACTTTAAGGGCCTAATTGACTTTTTAGGTAAAGTTTTATGGCCTATTTGACACATTTTCTGCATAAAAAGTGACATTTACATTTACCTGTTATTACAGGACAATAACAGGTAATTATGCCTTAATGAACTAAATTTGCATGTTTATGTACCAAATTGCAACTTTAAATATTTTGAGAACCTAATTGATGCCTATTTGACACATTTATGGAATAAAAAGTGACATTTAAATTTACCTGGTATTACAGGCCACCAATAGGTACTTATGCCTTATAAACTAAATTGACATGTTTATGTATCTAATTGCAACTTTAAAAACTTTAAGGGCCTAATTGACTTTTTAGGTAAAGTTTTATGGCCTATTTGACACATTTTCTGCATAAAAAGTGACATTTACATTTACCTGTTATTACAGGACAATAACAGGTAATTATGCCTTAATGAACTAAATTTGCATGTTTATGTACCAAATTGCAACTTTAAATATTTTGAGAACCTAATTGATGCCTATTTGACACATTTATGGAATAAAAAGTGACATTTAAATTTACCTGGTATTACAGGCCACCAATAGGTACTTATGCCTTATAAACTAAATTGACATGTTTATGTATCTAATTGCAACTTTAAAAACTTTAAGGGCCTAATTGACTTTTTAGGTAAAGTTTTATGGCCTATTTGACACATTTTCTGCATAAAAAGTGACATTTACATTTACCTGTTATTACAGGACAATAACAGGTAATTATGCCTTAATGAACTAAATTTGCATGTTTATGTACCAAATTGCAACTTTAAATATTTTGAGAACCTAATTGATGCCTATTTGACACATTTATGGAATAAAAAGTGACATTTAAATTTACCTGGTATTACAGGCCACCAATAGGTACTTATGCCTTATAAACTAAATTGACATGTTTATGTATCTAATTGCAACTTTAAAAACTTTAAGGGCCTAATTGACTTTTTAGGTAAAGTTTTATGGCCTATTTGACACATTTTCTGCATAAAAAGTGACATTTACATTTACCTGTTATTACAGGTCACTAACAAGTAATTACGCCTTGATGAACTAAATTTGCATGTTTATGTAACAAATTGCAACCTTAAATATTTTGAGAGCCTAATTGATGCCTATTCGACACATTTTAGGGAAATAAATAGTGACATTTAAATTTACCTGGTATTACAGGTCACCAACATGTATCTATGCCTTATAAACTAAAATGACATGTTTATGTATCTAATTGCAACATTAAAAACTTTATGGGCCTAATTGATTTTTTAGGTAAAGTTTGATGGCCTATTTGACATATTTTATGCATAAAAAGTGACATTTACATTTACCTGTTATTACAGGTCACTAACAAGTAATTATGCCTTGATGAACTAAATTTGCATGTTTATGTACCAAATTGCAACTTTAAATATTTTGAGTGTCTAATTGATGCCTATTTGACACATTTTTTGGAAATAAAAAGTGACATTTAAATTTACCTGGTATTACAGGTCACCAACATGTATCTATGCCTTATAAACTAAATTGACATGTTTATGTATCTAATTGCAACTTTAAAAACTTTAAGGGCCTAATTGATTTTTCAGGTAAAGTTCGATGGCCTATTTGACATATTTTATGCTTAAAAAGTAACATTTAAATTTACCTGGTATTATAGGTCACCAACAGGTAATTATGCCTTATAAACTAAAATGATATGTTTATGTATCTAATTGCAACTTTAAAAACATTAAGGGCCTAATTGACTTTTTAGGTAAAGTTTGATGGCCTATTTGACACATTTTATGGAAAAAAAGTAACATTATAATATACCTGGTATTACAGGTCACCAACAGGTAATTATGCCTTTTAAATTAAATTGACATGTTTATGTACCTAATTGCAACTTTAAAAACATTAAGGGCCTAATTGATTTTTTAGGTAAAGTTCGATGGCCTATTTGATACATTGTATGATTATAAAGTTTACATTTAACTGTTATTACAGGTCACTAACAAGTAATTATGCATTGATGAACTAAATTTGCATGTTTATGTACCAATATGCAACTTTAAATATTTTGAGAGCCTAATTGATGCCTATTTGACACATTTTAGGGAAATAAAAAGTGACATTTAAATTTACCTGGTATTACAGGTCACCAACATGTATCTATGCCTTATAAACTAAAATGACATGTTTATGTACCTAATTGCAACTTTAAATATTTTGAGAGCCTAATTGATGCCTATTTGACACATTTTATGGAAAAAAAGTAACATTATAATATACCTGGTATTACAGGTCACCAACAGGTAATTATGCCTTATAAACTAAAATGACATGTTTATGTACCTAATTGCTGTTAGGAACATCATGTAATAGGTTTTGATGATACCAACTGTTAAGTAAGAATCCCCAAGTCTCGATACATAGGCAAAACAATGTAAGTTCGATAAGTAAACTAAGAGCGAAAATACAACCGGGTAATTTGAGCTCAACTCGGGAAATATTTAAGCTTAAGGTAAACTTGTTTGAACAACTTAGAAGTTTTCGTGTTGTAAGCAAACAGATAGATCAGAAGCAGGCACGAGACAACTCTGGAGGAATAAGGGTCTACGAGACATCAACTAAGTCTCGAGACACAAGCCAAGTTCGAGAGGTAAGGACCTCTCGATATACCTATCGAGTTCGAGACGTAAAGAATATTCGAGAGATAGACCTCTCGATACATGGGATTGAAACATCAAGTGGTCGAAACATCTTTTATGGTCTCGATAAACCGGCACTTCTCCAAGAGGCTGAATGTTAGTCAACATGTGCAGATAAAATACTCTAAGTTTGGAGAAGAAGAATATCATGGAGATAAAATATTGAAGAGGTGCTGAGCGGGAGGTTTCAAAATGGACGGAAGTGGATGACACGTCAGACCTCCACCACAAACGGTCAAGAAGTGCACCAATCCTGAAGTGGTCAGATTCCCCAAACAAGGAATGATGGGAACATAAAAAGAGTAACTTTATCCAAAAGAAGCAAGTGAAGCATGAACTCAAGAAAGTGGAATATGGAATATTCACTACAAAACAAAAGGCTCAAGTTATAAGACCACTACTCCATGAAAAATGCTGAAATTGTGCAAAGACCCATGTTCGGCGTGGGAGACCAATTTCAAACGGAATAGTTTTCCCTCCAACGGAACTATTCTTCTACTCTCATATATAAGGACGTAAAGACACAGAAGAAACGGAGGTTTGTGAAAGAGGTCAAGAGGTTAACAAGAGGTGTCTGATAAAAACGTTCCAGTGCAAAGTGCTTAACTTGGAATATCATCCTGATATTCAATACAGCGAGAGAACACATCTTAGTGTTCGAAGAGAGTTACAAAGCTAAACTGTCATACATCCAGAAGGTGACCAAAGCTGCTCTACATCAAAGTTGATTCAACGATAGCTTGTGGTCAGATTGGAG
>NC_044924.1:5834202-5836896 GCF_003576645.1 Ipomoea triloba | reverse complement strand
AAAAAAGTAACATTTAAATTTACCTGGTATTATAGGTCACCAACAGGTAATTATGCCTTTTAAATTAAATTGACATGTTTATGTACCTAATTGCAACTTTAAAAACATTAAGGGCCTAATTGATTTTTTAGGTAAAGTTCGATGGCCTATTTGATACATTGTATGGTTATAAAGTTTACATTTACCTATTATTACAGGTCACTAACAAGTAATTATGGCTTGATGTACTAAATTTGCATGTTTATGTACCAATTGCAACTTTAAATATTTTGAGAGCCTAATTGATGCCTATTTGACACATTTTAGGGAAAAAAAAGTGACATTTAAATTTACCTGGTATTACAGGTCACCAACATGTATCTATGCCTTATAAACTAAAATGACATGTTTATGTACCTAATTGCAACATTAAAAACATTATGGGCCTAACTGATTTTTTAGGTAAAGTTTGATGGCCTATTTGACACATTTTATGCATAAAAAGTGACATTTACATTTACATGTTATTACAGGTCACTAACAAGTAATTATGGCTTGATGTACTAAATTTGCATGTTTATGTACCAAATTGCAACTTTAAATATTTTGAGAGCCTAATTGATGCCTATTTGACACATTTTATGCATAAAAAGTGATATTTACATTTACCTGTTATTACAGATCACTAACAAGTAATTATGCCTTGATAAACTAAATTTGCATTTTATGTACCAAATTGCAACTTTAAATATTTTGAGAGCCTAATTGATGCCTATTTGACACATATTAGGGAAATAAAAAGTGACATTTAAATTTACCTGGATTATAGGTCACCAACNTGGCCTATTTGACACATTTTATGCATAAAAAGTGACAATTACATTTACCTGTTATTACAGGTCACTAACAAGTAATTATGCCTTGATAAACTAAATTTGCATTTTATGTACCAAATTGCAACTTTAAATATTTTGAGAGCCTAATTGATGCCTATTTGACACATTTTATGCATAAAAAGTGATATTTACATTTACCTGTTATTACAGGTCACTAACAAGTAATTATGCCTTAATAAACTAAATTTCCATTTTATGTCCCAAATTGCAACTTTAAATATTTTGAGAGCCTAATTGATGCCTATTTGACACATTTTATGGAAAAAAAGTAACATTATAATATACCTGGTATTACAGGTCACCAACAGGTAATTATGCCATATAAACTAAAATGACATGTTTATGTACCTAATTGCAACTTTAAAAACTTTAAGGGCCTAATTGACTTTTTAGGTAAAGTTTGATGGCCTATTTGACACATTTTATGCATAAAAAGTAACATTTACATTTAACTGTTATTACAGGTCACTAACAAGTAATTACGCCTTGATGAACTAAATTTGCATGTTTATGTAACAAATTGCAACCTTAAATATTTTCAGAGCCTAATTGATGCCTATTCGACACATTTTAGGGAAATAAAAAGTGACATTTAAATTTACCTGGTATTACAGGTCACCAACATGTATCTATGCCTTATAAACTAAAATGACATGTTTATGTACCTAATTGCAACTTTAAAAACTTTAAGGGCCTAATTGACTTTTTAGGTAAAGTTTGATGGCCTATTTGACACATTTTATGGAAAAAAAAGAAACATTTTTATTTACCTGTTATTACAGATCACTAACAAGTAATTACGCCTTGATGAACTAAATTTGCATGTTTATGTACCAAATTGCAACTTTAAATATTTTGAGAGCCTAATTGATGCCTATTTGACACATTTTATGGAAAAAAAAGTAACATTTTAATATACCTGGTATTACAGGTCACCAACAGGTAATTATGCCTTATAAACTAAAATGACATGTTTATGTAACTAATTGCAACTTTAAAAACTTTAAGGGCCTAATTGACTTTTTAGGTAAAGTTTGATGGCCTATTTGACACATTTTATGCATAAAAAGTGACATTTACATTTACCTGTTATTACAGGTCACTAACAAGTAATTATGCCTTGATGAACTAAATTTGCATGTTTATGTACCAAATTGCAACTTTAAATATTTTGAGAGCCTAATTGATGCCTATTTGACACATTTTATGGAATAAAAAGTGACATTTAAATTTACCTGGTATTACAGGTCACCAACATGTATCTATGCCTTATAAACTAAATTGACATGTTTATGTATCTAATTGCAACTTTAAAAACTTTAAGGGCCTAATTGATTTTTCAGGTAAAGTTCGATGGCCTATTTGACATATTTTATGCTTAAAAAGTAACATTTACATTTATCTGTTATTACAGGTCTCTAGAAGATAATTATGTCTTGATGAACAAAATTGGCATGTTTATGTACCAAATTGCAACTTTAAATATTTTTAAAGCCTAATTGATGCCTATTTGACACATTTTATGCAAAAAAAAAAGAAAAAAGTAACATTTAAATTTACCTGGTATTATAGGTCACCAACAGGTAATTATGCCTTTTAAATTAAATTGACATGTTTATGTACCTAATTGCAACTTTAAAAACATTAAGGGCCTAATTGATTTTTTAGGTAAAGTTCGATGGTCTATTTGATACATTGTATGATTATAAAGTTTACATTTAACTGTTATTACAGGTCACTAACAAGTAATTATGCATTGATGAACTAAATTTGCATGTTTATGTACCAAATTGCAACTTTAAATATTTTGAGAGCCTAA
>NC_044924.1:5826352-5827696 GCF_003576645.1 Ipomoea triloba | reverse complement strand
TTAAATTTACCTGGTATTATAGGTCACCAACAGGTAATTATGCCTTATAAACTAAAATGACATGTTTATGTACCTAATTGCAACTTTAAAAACTTTATGGGCCTAATTAATTTTTTAGGTAAAGTTTGATGGCCTATTTGACACATTTTATGCATAAAAAGTGACATTTACATTTACCTGTTATTACAGGTCACTAACAAGTAATTATGGCTTGATGAACTAAATTTGCATGTTTATGTACCTAATTGCAACTTTAAAAACTTTATGGGCCTAATTAATTTTTTAGGTAAAGTTTGATGGCCTATTTGACACATTTTATGCATAAAAAGTGACATTTAAATTTACCTGGTATTACAGGTCACCAACAGGTAATTATGCCTTATAAACTAAAATGACATGTTTATGTACCTAATTGCAACTTTAAAAACTTTAAGGGCCTAATTGATTTTTCAGGTAAAGTTCGATGGCCTATTTGACATATTTTATGCT
Source organism: Ipomoea triloba (assembly GCF_003576645.1). NCBI lineage: Eukaryota > Viridiplantae > Streptophyta > Magnoliopsida > Solanales > Convolvulaceae > Ipomoea > Ipomoea triloba. The sequence continues at coordinate 5,827,207 of NC_044924.1, read as the reverse complement.
TAAAAAGTAACATTTACATTTATCTGCTATTACAGGTCTCTAAAAGATTATTATGTCTTGATGAACAAAATTGGCATGTTTATGTACCAAATTGCAACTTTAAATATTTTGAGAGCTTAATTGATGCCTATTTGACACATTTTATGCAAAAAAAGTTACATTTACATTTACCTGTTATTACAGGTCACTAACAAATAATTATGCCTTGATAAACTAAATTTGCATGTTTATGTAACAAATTGCAACNGCTTAATTTGTTTTAGAATTACTATGGGCACTTAGCTTCTAACCAGCAACTTCAGCCAAATTTTAGTACTGTGTTTTCTGTTAAAGGAAAAAAAAAAATTATTCAGTTTAGGAAATTTTCGACCATTTTAAAAATTCAAAAATTTGGTCTATCCAACTAAACACACAGAACAAGGTTATATTCTAGCTTAAATATCTTTAGATTCATTTGCACAAAACATACACAGAGGCAAAAAAAAAATAAAATATTANAAAATATTAGAGTTGTTTCTGCAAACCAATTTATGTGAGAATGTTTTTTGTCAAAAAATCTTGAGAAATCTAAACATCTTCTTTTGCACGCTAGCCATTTCGAATGACGAATCAAAGCTTCTTATTCACGCTTCAATTGACTAAGATTAATAGATATGAATTTTGAAATGATATTGAGTGAATTTATCGTTACGGATGATATTAATGATACTAATATGATTCAATAAAAATTTAATTCACATGATTTTCGACCTTATTCTATTCTTATTGGCTTAATTTTTTTTAGAATTACTATGGGAACTTAGCTTCTAACCAGCAACTTCAGCCAAATTTTAGAACAGTGTTTTCTGTTAAAGG
>NC_044924.1:5822226-5825352 GCF_003576645.1 Ipomoea triloba | reverse complement strand
TTCCAGTTTCATCTCCAGTTTGATAGCAGAAATTTATGTTGTTTGCAAACTCAGCTCTAATCTGAGGTTAATTTGTGTTTGGATTAATTCTACCGGTAGCACGCGCCATGCTGCATGCTTAGTATAAAGTATCTGTCAATCTTTTCGTCTGATTTGAAATAGGAATCTAGTTGTCCTCGCAATACATAATAGTTTAACTAGTATTACAAATGAAATTAATTAGTATTACATGTGGATTTTATTATCCAACATGGCGTGTTTATCAGAATTTTCATTCAATATTATATGTTAGAATTGAAGAAAATTCTAACCAACTTACGGTCCATTATTTATTTTTAATGTAAAAATTGCGATTTTTTACAAAATATCAACCAATATTATATTTATGTTGTATGTTGATCAGAACTAGTAAGGAAACAAAACTAAAAATTTTATCTAAGGGGTCACACTTGTGTGAGACCGTCTTACGGATCCTTACCCGTGAGACGGGTCGGAGCATCATGCAAATGTCATACTTATATGTGCAAATGTCATACTTATATGCTTGAATATAATACTAATTAGGAGTACAATTTTTGTTACTTATAAGAGAAAAAGTATTATATTTTCATAATAAGTAATGTTGACAAGTACCCCTCACTTATAAGGGAAAATATAATACTTTTGAGGCAAAATATGATACTTTTAATTCGAAATATAAAAGTATTGTATTTTCCCTTAAAAGTATTACATTTACCCTTATAAGTAACAAAATTTTTATTTCTGATTAGTATTATATTTGAACATATAAGTATGACATTTGTGCGTATAAGTATTACATTTTCATCTTGGTCCGATCCGATCCGACCCGTCTCACGGTGAGACGGTCTCACACAAGTTTTTGCCTTATCTAAGATATATTCTAAAGTGTATACTGCGCATAACACATGAAATATGACAGTGATATCTTATAGCACTTGTGTGACTCTTCTTAATCTTTCTTAGATATCTTCTAGATTACTCCCTGACTACGATGTGCGACAAAATCGGACAAATAGCCCGTTTTCTTCACCAAGATAATAATCAAAATAAAAATCAAGACTCCATGAGAACAGACCACAACGAATGATGGAATACCAGCGGCTAGGATTACAATATTTACGTTAGAATTACACTTTGTAAGTATCACAATTTCACCTACAAGTATTACAATATTTATCGCTAGCTAGTAAAAATCATTTTATCCTAAATAGTATCAAAATTTGAGAGTTAATTCCATTTTTGGTCCTAGATTTATAGGTGACAATCCACTTTAAGTCCATTTTTATTAGAACATCCACTTTTGGTCCTAATATTATTGTGACATAACTATTTTCCTTTATCAACAAAACAGTTAAAATATCGTTAAATACAAGGGCATTTCGCTCTTCAATTATGGATGTTTTCAAAAAAAAAAAAAACATAAAAAATACAGCGGTTCAACATACTTTGTATAAAAAAGATTAAAATGTCTTTGTATTTGACGATATTTCGAAGATTTTTTTTTATGAAGGACTAAAAATGATCATGCCGCAATAATACTAGTACCAAATGATGTTGTTCTAATAAAAAAGGACTAAAAGTGAATTGTCACCCATAAATCTAAGACCAAAAATGAAATTTACTCAAAATTTGATATATAAACACTACAATATCTATTATAATTAATAGTTGATTTATTTCAAACTGGATGGTACTAAAAGTTTTGTAATATATATTATAATTTATATCATGAGTAACAAGCAATTATCATAGACTTACCGATTGTGTGACTTGTATAATTTTTATTATGCGAATAAAGAACTTTATCATTGACTCACATACATGAGAATAAAAAACTTTATTATTGATCAACAATAATTTAAATTACAAAGTACAGAAACAAAGTAATGTATTTTGAAGAATACAAAGATCAGAGTATGTGTTTATTCCTATGACATGCATGGATGATAAAGGATAAATTTGCAATAACAACAATACAAAGAGAGGGAAACTGAATAATTTTATTGTAACTAGAATGCAGAAGAGTCATATATAAATGTTGTGTCGGCAATGATGAATTCGGTCAGAGTGGAGATGAAAGTGGAATAATGCTCTGTTCACTCCTGAAGAAGTTATCTGGATCTACCAAAGCCTTCACTTTGGCAAGCTTATAGAAGTTATTCATGAAATATTTATATCCCCAAGAACTTGCCTGAGCTAGGCTGGTTGTCCCCACCAAATTGTTTTGTCCCAGGTCAAAATCCCTGTAATTGGAGTAGGATTCTCTGGGATTGTTGGAAACATAGGGAGTCAAGTAATCGTAAAGTTTCCGCATCCATGAGAGATGCTTCTCAGCCGCCAGTTGGCCGACTTCGTCCCATCCATTGGTGTATCCGAGGAAAAATAGGTTACCTGCCCTGTGTGGATAAGGCGTTTCTGAGGGCGAAATCTCATCCATTATCCCTCCATAGGGAATAAGCTGCATTTGCGGCCCGTTGATGTCTTCTTCTTTAAACAGTTCTAACATCCCTTGGAAAGTTTGGGGGGTAAAGGGGCGTTTGGCGTAGTCGGACTTGATCTTGTAGCTCTGTTTGAGATTGAAGGAGCGGTTGAGTAGGCTGTCGACGGGGAAGTGATAGGTTACGGAGTTGATCCAACTCATCTCCGTTAAGTCGGATTTGGTGACGCCCAATTCTGGAAATCCTTTCTGCATCATGGCTAGCAAGGCTTCGGATCTTCCGAGGTATAGTGCACTGAACAAACCCTCTACTGTTATCCCCCCATTGGTAGTAGTAGTGTTGGTGTTTTGTAGGAGGACTCTGAGGTATAGGTTTCTGTCGGCCTTGTTGGCGAAAAACTGCCATTTATACAATAGGTTGGTTAAGTTTTGTTCGGGGATTTTGGAAATGTTGAATACCGTGACGGTTTCAGGCACGGGAACCAGTTCCAGTTTCCAGGCGAGTATGACGCCGAAGCTAGCGCCCCCGCCGCCCCTGATAGCCCAGAAGAGATCCTCCCCCATGGATTTCCGGTCCAGGATTCTCCCGTTAACATCCATGATTCGGGCGTCAATCACGTGGTCCGCCGCCAACCCATATTTTCGCAACAACATCCCGTACCCGCCGC
>NC_044924.1:5756867-5821226 GCF_003576645.1 Ipomoea triloba | reverse complement strand
ACATTTATCTGTTATTACAGGTCACTAAAAGGTTATTATGTCTTGATGAACAAAATTGGCATGTTTATGTACCAAAATGCAACTTTAAATATTTTGATAGCCTAATTGATGCCTATTTGACACATTTTATGGAAAAAAATGTGACATTTAAATTTACCTGGTATTACAGGTCACCAACATGTAATTATGTCTTATAAACTAAATTGACATGTTTATATATCTAATTGCAACTTTAAAAATTTTAAGGGCCTAATTGATTTTTCAGGTAAAGTTCGATGCCCTATTTGACACATTTTATGCATAAAAAGTGACATTTACATTACCTGTTATTACAGGTCACTAACAGGTAATTATGCATTGATGAACTAAATTTGCATGTTTATGTATCAAATTGCAACTTTAAATATTTTGAGAGCCTAATTGATGCCTATTTGACACATTTTATGGATAAAAAATTGACATTTAAATTTACCTTGTATTACAGGTCACCAACATTTAATTATGCCTTATAAACTAAATTGACATGTTTATGTACCTAATAGCAACTTTAAAAACTTTAAGGGCCTAATTGATTTTTTAGGTAAAGTTTGATGGCCTATTTGACACATTTTATGCATAAAAAGTGACATTTACATTACCTGTTATTACAGGTCACTAACAAGTAATTATGCCTTTATGAACTAAATTTGCATGTTTATGTATCAAATTGCAACTTTAAATATTTTGAGAGCCTAATTGATGCCTATTTGACACATTTTATGGAAAAAAAAAATAACATTTAAATATACCTGGTATTACAGGTCACCAAGAGTTAATTATGCCTTATAAACTAAATTGACATGTTTATGTACCTAATTGCAACTTTAAAAACTTTAAGGGCCTAATTGATTTTTTAGATAAAGTTCGATGGCCTATTTGACACATTTTATGCTTAAAAAGTGACATTTACATTTACCTGTTATTACAGGTCACTAACAGGTAATTATGTCTTGATGAACTAAATTGGCATGTTTATGTACCAAATTGCAACTTTAAATATTTTGAGAGCCTAATTGATGCCTATTTGACACATTTTATGGAAAAAAAAAATAACATTTAAATATACCTCGTATAACAGGTCACCAAGAGTTAATTATGCCTTATAAACTAAATTGACATGTTTATGTACCTAATTGCAACTTTAAAAACTTTAAGGGCCTAATTGATTTTTTAGGTAAAGTTCGATGGCCTATTTGACATATTTTATGCTTAAAAAGTGACATTTACATTTATCTGTTATTACAGGTCACTAAAAGGTAATTATGTCTTGATGAACAAAATTGGCATGTTTATGTACCAAAATGCAACTTTAAATATTTTGAGAGCCTAATTGATGTCTATTTGACACATTTTATGCAAAAAAAAGTGACATTTAAATTTACCTGCTGTTACAGGTCATCACCAGGTAATTATGTTTTATAAACTAAATTGACATGTTTATGTACCTAATTGCAACTTTAAAAACTTTAAGGGCCTAATTGATTTTTTAGGTAAAGTTTGATGGCCTATTTGACACATTTTATGCATAAAAAGTGACATTTACATTTACCTGTTATTACAGGTCACTAACAAGTAATTATGCCTTGATGAACTAAATTTGCATGTTTATGTACCAAATTGCAACTTTAAATATTTTGAGAGCCTAATTGATGCCTATTTGACACATTTTATGGAAAAAAAAAATAACATTTAAATATACCTGGTATTACAGGTCACCAACAGGTAATTATGCCTTATAAACTAAATTGACATGTTTATGTACCTAATTGCAACTTTAAAAGGTTTAAGGGCCTAATTGATTTTTTAGGTAAAGTTTGATGGCCTATTTGACACATTTTATGCATAAAAAGTGACATTTACATTTACCTGTTATTACAGGTCACTAACAAGTAATTATGCCTTGATGAACTAAATTTGCATGTTTATGTACCAAATTGCAACTTTAAATATTTTGAGAGCCTAATTGATGCCTATTTGACACATTTTATGGAAAAAAAAAATAACATTTAAATATACCTGGTATTACAGGTCACCAAGAGTTAATTATGCCTTATAAACTAAATTGACATGTTTATGTACCTAATTGCAACTTTAAAAACTTTAAGGGCCTAATTGATTTTTTAGGTAAAGTTCGATGGCCTATTTGACATATTTTATGCATAAAAAGTGACATTTACATTTACCTGTTATTACAGGTCACTAACAAGTAATTATGCCTTGATGAACTAAATTTGCATGTTTATGTACCAAATTGCAACTTTAAATATTTTGAGAGCCTAATTGATGCCTATTTGACACATTTTATGGAAAAAAAAAATAACATTTAAATATACCTGGTATTACAGGTCACCAAGAGTTAATTATGCCTTATAAACTAAATTGACATGTTTATGTACCTAATTGCAACTTTAAAAACTTTAAGGGCCTAATTGATTTTTTAGGTAAAGTTCGATGGCCTATTTGACATATTTTATGCATAAAAAGTGACATTTACATTTACCTGTTATTACAGGTCACTAACAAGTAATTATGCCTTGATGAACTAAATTTGCATGTTTATGTACCAAATTGCAACTTTAAATATTTTGAGAGCCTAATTGATGCCTATTTGACACATTTTATGGAAAAAAAAAATAACATTTAAATATACCTGGTATTACAGGTCACCAAGAGTTAATTATGCCTTATAAACTAAATTGACATGTTTATGTACCTAATTGCAACTTTAAAAACTTTAAGGGCCTAATTGATTTTTTAGGTAAAGTTCGATGGCCTATTTGACATATTTTATGCTTAAAAAGTGACATTTACATTTATCTGTTATTACAGGTCACTAAAAGGTAATTATGTCTTGATGAACAAAATTGGCATGTTTATGTACCAAAATGCAACTTTAAATATTTTGAGAGCCTAATTGATGTCTATTTGACACATTTTATGCAAAAAAAAGTGACATTTAAATTTACCTGCTGTTACAGGTCATCACCAGGTAATTATGTTTTATAAACTAAATTGACATGTTTATGTACCTAATTGCAACTTTAAAAACTTTAAGGGCCTAATTGATTTTTTAGGTAAAGTTTGATGGCCTATTTGACACATTTTATGCATAAAAAGTGACATTTACATTTACCTGTTATTACAGGTCACTAACAAGTAATTATGCCTTGATGAACTAAATTTGCATGTTTATGTACCAAATTGCAACTTTAAATATTTTGAGAGCCTAATTGATGCCTATTTGACACATTTTATGGAAAAAAAAAATAACATTTAAATATACCTGGTATTACAGGTCACCAAGAGTTAATTATGCCTTATAAACTAAATTGACATGTTTATGTACCTAATTGCAACTTTAAAAACTTTAAGGGCCTAATTGATTTTTTAGGTAAAGTTCGATGGCCTATTTGACATATTTTATGCTTAAAAAGTGACATTTACATTTATCTGTTATTACAGGTCACTAAAAGGTTATTATGTCTTGATGAACAAAATTGGCATGTTTATGTACCAAAATGCAACTTTAAATATTTTGAGAGCCTAATTGATGCCTATTTGACACATTTTATGGAAAAAAAAAATAACATTTAAATATACCTGGTATTACAGGTCACCAAGAGGTAATTATGCCTTATAAACTAAATTGACATGTTTATGTACCTAATTGCAACTTTAAAAACTTTAAGGGCCTAATTGATTTTTTAGGTAAAGTTCGATGGCCTATTTGACACATTTTATGCATAAAAAGTGACATTTACATTTACCTGTTATTACAGGTCACTAACAAGTAATTATGCCTTGATGAACTAAATTTGCATGTTTATGTACCAAATTGCAACTTTAAATATTTTGAGAGCCTAATTGATGCCTATTTGACACATTTTATGGAAAAAAAAAATAACATTTAAATATACCTGGTATTACAGGTCACCAAGAGTTAATTATGCCTTATAAACTAAATTGACATGTTTATGTACCTAATTGCAACTTTAAAAACTTTAAGGGCCTAATTGATTTTTTAGGTAAAGTTCGATGGCCTATTTGACACATTTTATGCATAAAAAGTGACATTTACATTTACCTGTTATTACAGGTCACTAACAAGTAATTATGCCTTGATGAACTAAATTTGCATGTTTATGTACCAAATTGCAACTTTAAATATTTTGAGAGCCTAATTGATGCCTATTTGACACATTTTATGGAAAAAAAAAATAACATTTAAATATACCTGGTATTACAGGTCACCAAGAGTTAATTATGCCTTATAAACTAAATTGACATGTTTATGTACCTAATTGCAACTTTAAAAACTTTAAGGGCCTAATTGATTTTTTAGGTAAAGTTCGATGGCCTATTTGACACATTTTATGCATAAAAAGTGACATTTACATTTACCTGTTATTACAGGTCACTAACAAGTAATTATGCCTTGATGAACTAAATTTGCATGTTTATGTACCAAATTGCAACTTTAAATATTTTGAGAGCCTAATTGATGCCTATTTGACACATTTTATGGAAAAAAAAAATAACATTTAAATATACCTGGTATTACAGGTCACCAAGAGTTAATTATGCCTTATAAACTAAATTGACATGTTTATGTACCTAATTGCAACTTTAAAAACTTTAAGGGCCTAATTGATTTTTTAGGTAAAGTTCGATGGCCTATTTGACACATTTTATGCATAAAAAGTGACATTTACATTTACCTGTTATTACAGGTCACTAACAAGTAATTATGCCTTGATGAACTAAATTTGCATGTTTATGTACCAAATTGCAACTTTAAATATTTTGAGAGCCTAATTGATGCCTATTTGACACATTTTATGGAAAAAAAAAATAACATTTAAATATACCTGGTATTACAGGTCACCAAGAGTTAATTATGCCTTATAAACTAAATTGACATGTTTATGTACCTAATTGCAACTTTAAAAACTTTAAGGGCCTAATTGATTTTTTAGGTAAAGTTCGATGGCCTATTTGACACATTTTATGCATAAAAAGTGACATTTACATTTACCTGTTATTACAGGTCACTAACAAGTAATTATGCCTTGATGAACTAAATTTGCATGTTTATGTACCAAATTGCAACTTTAAATATTTTGAGAGCCTAATTGATGCCTATTTGACACATTTTATGGAAAAAAAAAATAACATTTAAATATACCTGGTATTACAGGTCACCAAGAGTTAATTATGCCTTATAAACTAAATTGACATGTTTATGTACCTAATTGCAACTTTAAAAACTTTAAGGGCCTAATTGATTTTTTAGGTAAAGTTCGATGGCCTATTTGACACATTTTATGCATAAAAAGTGACATTTACATTTACCTGTTATTACAGGTCACTAACAAGTAATTATGCCTTGATGAACTAAATTTGCATGTTTATGTACCAAATTGCAACTTTAAATATTTTGAGAGCCTAATTGATGCCTATTTGACACATTTTATGGAAAAAAAAAATAACATTTAAATATACCTGGTATTACAGGTCACCAAGAGTTAATTATGCCTTATAAACTAAATTGACATGTTTATGTACCTAATTGCAACTTTAAAAACTTTAAGGGCCTAATTGATTTTTTAGGTAAAGTTCGATGGCCTATTTGACACATTTTATGCATAAAAAGTGACATTTACATTTACCTGTTATTACAGGTCACTAACAAGTAATTATGCCTTGATGAACTAAATTTGCATGTTTATGTACCAAATTGCAACTTTAAATATTTTGAGAGCCTAATTGATGCCTATTTGACACATTTTATGGAAAAAAAAAATAACATTTAAATATACCTGGTATTACAGGTCACCAAGAGTTAATTATGCCTTATAAACTAAATTGACATGTTTATGTACCTAATTGCAACTTTAAAAACTTTAAGGGCCTAATTGATTTTTTAGGTAAAGTTCGATGGCCTATTTGACACATTTTATGCATAAAAAGTGACATTTACATTTACCTGTTATTACAGGTCACTAACAAGTAATTATGCCTTGATGAACTAAATTTGCATGTTTATGTACCAAATTGCAACTTTAAATATTTTGAGAGCCTAATTGATGCCTATTTGACACATTTTATGGAAAAAAAAAATAACATTTAAATATACCTGGTATTACAGGTCACCAAGAGTTAATTATGCCTTATAAACTAAATTGACATGTTTATGTACCTAATTGCAACTTTAAAAACTTTAAGGGCCTAATTGATTTTTTAGGTAAAGTTCGATGGCCTATTTGACACATTTTATGCATAAAAAGTGACATTTACATTTACCTGTTATTACAGGTCACTAACAAGTAATTATGCCTTGATGAACTAAATTTGCATGTTTATGTACCAAATTGCAACTTTAAATATTTTGAGAGCCTAATTGATGCCTATTTGACACATTTTATGGAAAAAAAAAATAACATTTAAATATACCTGGTATTACAGGTCACCAAGAGTTAATTATGCCTTATAAACTAAATTGACATGTTTATGTACCTAATTGCAACTTTAAAAACTTTAAGGGCCTAATTGATTTTTTAGGTAAAGTTCGATGGCCTATTTGACACATTTTATGCATAAAAAGTGACATTTACATTTACCTGTTATTACAGGTCACTAACAAGTAATTATGCCTTGATGAACTAAATTTGCATGTTTATGTACCAAATTGCAACTTTAAATATTTTGAGAGCCTAATTGATGCCTATTTGACACATTTTATGGAAAAAAAAAATAACATTTAAATATACCTGGTATTACAGGTCACCAAGAGTTAATTATGCCTTATAAACTAAATTGACATGTTTATGTACCTAATTGCAACTTTAAAAACTTTAAGGGCCTAATTGATTTTTTAGGTAAAGTTCGATGGCCTATTTGACACATTTTATGCATAAAAAGTGACATTTACATTTACCTGTTATTACAGGTCACTAACAAGTAATTATGCCTTGATGAACTAAATTTGCATGTTTATGTACCAAATTGCAACTTTAAATATTTTGAGAGCCTAATTGATGCCTATTTGACACATTTTATGGAAAAAAAAAATAACATTTAAATATACCTGGTATTACAGGTCACCAAGAGTTAATTATGCCTTATAAACTAAATTGACATGTTTATGTACCTAATTGCAACTTTAAAAACTTTAAGGGCCTAATTGATTTTTTAGGTAAAGTTCGATGGCCTATTTGACACATTTTATGCATAAAAAGTGACATTTACATTTACCTGTTATTACAGGTCACTAACAAGTAATTATGCCTTGATGAACTAAATTTGCATGTTTATGTACCAAATTGCAACTTTAAATATTTTGAGAGCCTAATTGATGCCTATTTGACACATTTTATGGAAAAAAAAAATAACATTTAAATATACCTGGTATTACAGGTCACCAAGAGTTAATTATGCCTTATAAACTAAATTGACATGTTTATGTACCTAATTGCAACTTTAAAAACTTTAAGGGCCTAATTGATTTTTTAGGTAAAGTTCGATGGCCTATTTGACACATTTTATGCATAAAAAGTGACATTTACATTTACCTGTTATTACAGGTCACTAACAAGTAATTATGCCTTGATGAACTAAATTTGCATGTTTATGTACCAAATTGCAACTTTAAATATTTTGAGAGCCTAATTGATGCCTATTTGACACATTTTATGGAAAAAAAAAATAACATTTAAATATACCTGGTATTACAGGTCACCAAGAGTTAATTATGCCTTATAAACTAAATTGACATGTTTATGTACCTAATTGCAACTTTAAAAACTTTAAGGGCCTAATTGATTTTTTAGGTAAAGTTCGATGGCCTATTTGACACATTTTATGCATAAAAAGTGACATTTACATTTACCTGTTATTACAGGTCACTAACAAGTAATTATGCCTTGATGAACTAAATTTGCATGTTTATGTACCAAATTGCAACTTTAAATATTTTGAGAGCCTAATTGATGCCTATTTGACACATTTTATGGAAAAAAAAAATAACATTTAAATATACCTGGTATTACAGGTCACCAAGAGTTAATTATGCCTTATAAACTAAATTGACATGTTTATGTACCTAATTGCAACTTTAAAAACTTTAAGGGCCTAATTGATTTTTTAGGTAAAGTTCGATGGCCTATTTGACACATTTTATGCATAAAAAGTGACATTTACATTTACCTGTTATTACAGGTCACTAACAAGTAATTATGCCTTGATGAACTAAATTTGCATGTTTATGTACCAAATTGCAACTTTAAATATTTTGAGAGCCTAATTGATGCCTATTTGACACATTTTATGGAAAAAAAAAATAACATTTAAATATACCTGGTATTACAGGTCACCAAGAGTTAATTATGCCTTATAAACTAAATTGACATGTTTATGTACCTAATTGCAACTTTAAAAACTTTAAGGGCCTAATTGATTTTTTAGGTAAAGTTCGATGGCCTATTTGACACATTTTATGCATAAAAAGTGACATTTACATTTACCTGTTATTACAGGTCACTAACAAGTAATTATGCCTTGATGAACTAAATTTGCATGTTTATGTACCAAATTGCAACTTTAAATATTTTGAGAGCCTAATTGATGCCTATTTGACACATTTTATGGAAAAAAAAAATAACATTTAAATATACCTGGTATTACAGGTCACCAAGAGTTAATTATGCCTTATAAACTAAATTGACATGTTTATGTACCTAATTGCAACTTTAAAAACTTTAAGGGCCTAATTGATTTTTTAGGTAAAGTTCGATGGCCTATTTGACACATTTTATGCATAAAAAGTGACATTTACATTTACCTGTTATTACAGGTCACTAACAAGTAATTATGCCTTGATGAACTAAATTTGCATGTTTATGTACCAAATTGCAACTTTAAATATTTTGAGAGCCTAATTGATGCCTATTTGACACATTTTATGGAAAAAAAAAATAACATTTAAATATACCTGGTATTACAGGTCACCAAGAGTTAATTATGCCTTATAAACTAAATTGACATGTTTATGTACCTAATTGCAACTTTAAAAACTTTAAGGGCCTAATTGATTTTTTAGGTAAAGTTCGATGGCCTATTTGACACATTTTATGCATAAAAAGTGACATTTACATTTACCTGTTATTACAGGTCACTAACAAGTAATTATGCCTTGATGAACTAAATTTGCATGTTTATGTACCAAATTGCAACTTTAAATATTTTGAGAGCCTAATTGATGCCTATTTGACACATTTTATGGAAAAAAAAAATAACATTTAAATATACCTGGTATTACAGGTCACCAAGAGTTAATTATGCCTTATAAACTAAATTGACATGTTTATGTACCTAATTGCAACTTTAAAAACTTTAAGGGCCTAATTGATTTTTTAGGTAAAGTTCGATGGCCTATTTGACACATTTTATGCATAAAAAGTGACATTTACATTTACCTGTTATTACAGGTCACTAACAAGTAATTATGCCTTGATGAACTAAATTTGCATGTTTATGTACCAAATTGCAACTTTAAATATTTTGAGAGCCTAATTGATGCCTATTTGACACATTTTATGGAAAAAAAAAATAACATTTAAATATACCTGGTATTACAGGTCACCAAGAGTTAATTATGCCTTATAAACTAAATTGACATGTTTATGTACCTAATTGCAACTTTAAAAACTTTAAGGGCCTAATTGATTTTTTAGGTAAAGTTCGATGGCCTATTTGACACATTTTATGCATAAAAAGTGACATTTACATTTACCTGTTATTACAGGTCACTAACAAGTAATTATGCCTTGATGAACTAAATTTGCATGTTTATGTACCAAATTGCAACTTTAAATATTTTGAGAGCCTAATTGATGCCTATTTGACACATTTTATGGAAAAAAAAAATAACATTTAAATATACCTGGTATTACAGGTCACCAAGAGTTAATTATGCCTTATAAACTAAATTGACATGTTTATGTACCTAATTGCAACTTTAAAAACTTTAAGGGCCTAATTGATTTTTTAGGTAAAGTTCGATGGCCTATTTGACACATTTTATGCATAAAAAGTGACATTTACATTTACCTGTTATTACAGGTCACTAACAAGTAATTATGCCTTGATGAACTAAATTTGCATGTTTATGTACCAAATTGCAACTTTAAATATTTTGAGAGCCTAATTGATGCCTATTTGACACATTTTATGGAAAAAAAAAATAACATTTAAATATACCTGGTATTACAGGTCACCAAGAGTTAATTATGCCTTATAAACTAAATTGACATGTTTATGTACCTAATTGCAACTTTAAAAACTTTAAGGGCCTAATTGATTTTTTAGGTAAAGTTCGATGGCCTATTTGACACATTTTATGCATAAAAAGTGACATTTACATTTACCTGTTATTACAGGTCACTAACAAGTAATTATGCCTTGATGAACTAAATTTGCATGTTTATGTACCAAATTGCAACTTTAAATATTTTGAGAGCCTAATTGATGCCTATTTGACACATTTTATGGAAAAAAAAAATAACATTTAAATATACCTGGTATTACAGGTCACCAAGAGTTAATTATGCCTTATAAACTAAATTGACATGTTTATGTACCTAATTGCAACTTTAAAAACTTTAAGGGCCTAATTGATTTTTTAGGTAAAGTTTGATGGCCTATTTGACACATTTTATGCATAAAAAGTGACATTTACATTTACCTGTTATTACAGGTCACTAACAAGTAATTATGCCTTGATGAACTAAATTTGCATGTTTATGTACCAAATTGCAACTTTAAATATTTTGAGAGCCTAATTGATGCCTATTTGACACATTTTATGGAAAAAAAAAATAACATTTAAATATACCTGGTATTACAGGTCACCAAGAGTTAATTATGCCTTATAAACTAAATTGACATGTTTATGTACCTAATTGCAACTTTAAAAACTTTAAGGGCCTAATTGATTTTTTAGGTAAAGTTTGATGGCCTATTTGACACATTTTATGCATAAAAAGTGACATTTACATTTACCTGTTATTACAGGTCACTAACAAGTAATTATGCCTTGATGAACTAAATTTGCATGTTTATGTACCAAATTGCAACTTTAAATATTTTGAGAGCCTAATTGATGCCTATTTGACACATTTTATGGAAAAAAAAAATAACATTTAAATATACCTGGTATTACAGGTCACCAAGAGTTAATTATGCCTTATAAACTAAATTGACATGTTTATGTACCTAATTGCAACTTTAAAAACTTTAAGGGCCTAATTGATTTTTTAGGTAAAGTTTGATGGCCTATTTGACACATTTTATGCATAAAAAGTGACATTTACATTTACCTGTTATTACAGGTCACTAACAAGTAATTATGCCTTGATGAACTAAATTTGCATGTTTATGTACCAAATTGCAACTTTAAATATTTTGAGAGCCTAATTGATGCCTATTTGACACATTTTATGGAAAAAAAAAATAACATTTAAATATACCTGGTATTACAGGTCACCAAGAGTTAATTATGCCTTATAAACTAAATTGACATGTTTATGTACCTAATTGCAACTTTAAAAACTTTAAGGGCCTAATTGATTTTTTAGGTAAAGTTTGATGGCCTATTTGACACATTTTATGCATAAAAAGTGACATTTACATTTACCTGTTATTACAGGTCACTAACAAGTAATTATGCCTTGATGAACTAAATTTGCATGTTTATGTACCAAATTGCAACTTTAAATATTTTGAGAGCCTAATTGATGCCTATTTGACACATTTTATGGAAAAAAAAAATAACATTTAAATATACCTGGTATTACAGGTCACCAAGAGTTAATTATGCCTTATAAACTAAATTGACATGTTTATGTACCTAATTGCAACTTTAAAAACTTTAAGGGCCTAATTGATTTTTTAGGTAAAGTTCGATGGCCTATTTGACACATTTTATGCATAAAAAGTGACATTTACATTTACCTGTTATTACAGGTCACTAACAAGTAATTATGCCTTGATGAACTAAATTTGCATGTTTATGTACCAAATTGCAACTTTAAATATTTTGAGAGCCTAATTGATGCCTATTTGACACATTTTATGGAAAAAAAAAATAACATTTAAATATACCTGGTATTACAGGTCACCAAGAGTTAATTATGCCTTATAAACTAAATTGACATGTTTATGTACCTAATTGCAACTTTAAAAACTTTAAGGGCCTAATTGATTTTTTAGGTAAAGTTCGATGGCCTATTTGACACATTTTATGCATAAAAAGTGACATTTACATTTACCTGTTATTACAGGTCACTAACAAGTAATTATGCCTTGATGAACTAAATTTGCATGTTTATGTACCAAATTGCAACTTTAAATATTTTGAGAGCCTAATTGATGCCTATTTGACACATTTTATGGAAAAAAAAAATAACATTTAAATATACCTGGTATTACAGGTCACCAAGAGTTAATTATGCCTTATAAACTAAATTGACATGTTTATGTACCTAATTGCAACTTTAAAAACTTTAAGGGCCTAATTGATTTTTTAGGTAAAGTTCGATGGCCTATTTGACACATTTTATGCATAAAAAGTGACATTTACATTTACCTGTTATTACAGGTCACTAACAAGTAATTATGCCTTGATGAACTAAATTTGCATGTTTATGTACCAAATTGCAACTTTAAATATTTTGAGAGCCTAATTGATGCCTATTTGACACATTTTATGGAAAAAAAAAATAACATTTAAATATACCTGGTATTACAGGTCACCAAGAGTTAATTATGCCTTATAAACTAAATTGACATGTTTATGTACCTAATTGCAACTTTAAAAACTTTAAGGGCCTAATTGATTTTTTAGGTAAAGTTCGATGGCCTATTTGACACATTTTATGCATAAAAAGTGACATTTACATTTACCTGTTATTACAGGTCACTAACAAGTAATTATGCCTTGATGAACTAAATTTGCATGTTTATGTACCAAATTGCAACTTTAAATATTTTGAGAGCCTAATTGATGCCTATTTGACACATTTTATGGAAAAAAAAAATAACATTTAAATATACCTGGTATTACAGGTCACCAAGAGTTAATTATGCCTTATAAACTAAATTGACATGTTTATGTACCTAATTGCAACTTTAAAAACTTTAAGGGCCTAATTGATTTTTTAGGTAAAGTTCGATGGCCTATTTGACACATTTTATGCATAAAAAGTGACATTTACATTTACCTGTTATTACAGGTCACTAACAAGTAATTATGCCTTGATGAACTAAATTTGCATGTTTATGTACCAAATTGCAACTTTAAATATTTTGAGAGCCTAATTGATGCCTATTTGACACATTTTATGGAAAAAAAAAATAACATTTAAATATACCTGGTATTACAGGTCACCAAGAGTTAATTATGCCTTATAAACTAAATTGACATGTTTATGTACCTAATTGCAACTTTAAAAACTTTAAGGGCCTAATTGATTTTTTAGGTAAAGTTCGATGGCCTATTTGACACATTTTATGCATAAAAAGTGACATTTACATTTACCTGTTATTACAGGTCACTAACAAGTAATTATGCCTTGATGAACTAAATTTGCATGTTTATGTACCAAATTGCAACTTTAAATATTTTGAGAGCCTAATTGATGCCTATTTGACACATTTTATGGAAAAAAAAAATAACATTTAAATATACCTGGTATTACAGGTCACCAAGAGTTAATTATGCCTTATAAACTAAATTGACATGTTTATGTACCTAATTGCAACTTTAAAAACTTTAAGGGCCTAATTGATTTTTTAGGTAAAGTTCGATGGCCTATTTGACACATTTTATGCATAAAAAGTGACATTTACATTTACCTGTTATTACAGGTCACTAACAAGTAATTATGCCTTGATGAACTAAATTTGCATGTTTATGTACCAAATTGCAACTTTAAATATTTTGAGAGCCTAATTGATGCCTATTTGACACATTTTATGGAAAAAAAAAATAACATTTAAATATACCTGGTATTACAGGTCACCAAGAGTTAATTATGCCTTATAAACTAAATTGACATGTTTATGTACCTAATTGCAACTTTAAAAACTTTAAGGGCCTAATTGATTTTTTAGGTAAAGTTCGATGGCCTATTTGACACATTTTATGCATAAAAAGTGACATTTACATTTACCTGTTATTACAGGTCACTAACAAGTAATTATGCCTTGATGAACTAAATTTGCATGTTTATGTACCAAATTGCAACTTTAAATATTTTGAGAGCCTAATTGATGCCTATTTGACACATTTTATGGAAAAAAAAAATAACATTTAAATATACCTGGTATTACAGGTCACCAAGAGTTAATTATGCCTTATAAACTAAATTGACATGTTTATGTACCTAATTGCAACTTTAAAAACTTTAAGGGCCTAATTGATTTTTTAGGTAAAGTTCGATGGCCTATTTGACACATTTTATGCATAAAAAGTGACATTTACATTTACCTGTTATTACAGGTCACTAACAAGTAATTATGCCTTGATGAACTAAATTTGCATGTTTATGTACCAAATTGCAACTTTAAATATTTTGAGAGCCTAATTGATGCCTATTTGACACATTTTATGGAAAAAAAAAATAACATTTAAATATACCTGGTATTACAGGTCACCAACAGGTAATTATGCCTTATAAACTAAATTGACATGTTTATGTACCTAATTGCAACTTTAAAAGCTTTAAGGGCCTAATTGATTTTTTAGGTAAAGTTTGATGGCCTATTTGACACATTTTATGCATAAAAAGTGACATTTACATTTACCTGTTATTACAGGTCACTAACAAGTAATTATGCCTTGATGAACTAAATTTGCATGTTTATGTACCAAATTGCAACTTTAAATATTTTGAGAGCCTAATTGATGCCTATTTGACACATTTTATGGAAAAAAAAAATAACATTTAAATATACCTGGTATTACAGGTCACCAAGAGTTAATTATGCCTTATAAACTAAATTGACATGTTTATGTACCTAATTGCAACTTTAAAAACTTTAAGGGCCTAATTGATTTTTTAGGTAAAGTTCGATGGCCTATTTGACACATTTTATGCATAAAAAGTGACATTTACATTTACCTGTTATTACAGGTCACTAACAAGTAATTATGCCTTGATGAACTAAATTTGCATGTTTATGTACCAAATTGCAACTTTAAATATTTTGAGAGCCTAATTGATGCCTATTTGACACATTTTATGGAAAAAAAAAATAACATTTAAATATACCTGGTATTACAGGTCACCAAGAGTTAATTATGCCTTATAAACTAAATTGACATGTTTATGTACCTAATTGCAACTTTAAAAACTTTAAGGGCCTAATTGATTTTTTAGGTAAAGTTCGATGGCCTATTTGACACATTTTATGCATAAAAAGTGACATTTACATTTACCTGTTATTACAGGTCACTAACAAGTAATTATGCCTTGATGAACTAAATTTGCATGTTTATGTACCAAATTGCAACTTTAAATATTTTGAGAGCCTAATTGATGCCTATTTGACACATTTTATGGAAAAAAAAAATAACATTTAAATATACCTGGTATTACAGGTCACCAAGAGTTAATTATGCCTTATAAACTAAATTGACATGTTTATGTACCTAATTGCAACTTTAAAAACTTTAAGGGCCTAATTGATTTTTTAGGTAAAGTTCGATGGCCTATTTGACACATTTTATGCATAAAAAGTGACATTTACATTTACCTGTTATTACAGGTCACTAACAAGTAATTATGCCTTGATGAACTAAATTTGCATGTTTATGTACCAAATTGCAACTTTAAATATTTTGAGAGCCTAATTGATGCCTATTTGACACATTTTATGGAAAAAAAAAATAACATTTAAATATACCTGGTATTACAGGTCACCAAGAGTTAATTATGCCTTATAAACTAAATTGACATGTTTATGTACCTAATTGCAACTTTAAAAACTTTAAGGGCCTAATTGATTTTTTAGGTAAAGTTCGATGGCCTATTTGACACATTTTATGCATAAAAAGTGACATTTACATTTACCTGTTATTACAGGTCACTAACAAGTAATTATGCCTTGATGAACTAAATTTGCATGTTTATGTACCAAATTGCAACTTTAAATATTTTGAGAGCCTAATTGATGCCTATTTGACACATTTTATGGAAAAAAAAAATAACATTTAAATATACCTGGTATTACAGGTCACCAAGAGTTAATTATGCCTTATAAACTAAATTGACATGTTTATGTACCTAATTGCAACTTTAAAAACTTTAAGGGCCTAATTGATTTTTTAGGTAAAGTTCGATGGCCTATTTGACACATTTTATGCATAAAAAGTGACATTTACATTTACCTGTTATTACAGGTCACTAACAAGTAATTATGCCTTGATGAACTAAATTTGCATGTTTATGTACCAAATTGCAACTTTAAATATTTTGAGAGCCTAATTGATGCCTATTTGACACATTTTATGGAAAAAAAAAATAACATTTAAATATACCTGGTATTACAGGTCACCAAGAGTTAATTATGCCTTATAAACTAAATTGACATGTTTATGTACCTAATTGCAACTTTAAAAACTTTAAGGGCCTAATTGATTTTTTAGGTAAAGTTCGATGGCCTATTTGACACATTTTATGCATAAAAAGTGACATTTACATTTACCTGTTATTACAGGTCACTAACAAGTAATTATGCCTTGATGAACTAAATTTGCATGTTTATGTACCAAATTGCAACTTTAAATATTTTGAGAGCCTAATTGATGCCTATTTGACACATTTTATGGAAAAAAAAAATAACATTTAAATATACCTGGTATTACAGGTCACCAAGAGTTAATTATGCCTTATAAACTAAATTGACATGTTTATGTACCTAATTGCAACTTTAAAAACTTTAAGGGCCTAATTGATTTTTTAGGTAAAGTTCGATGGCCTATTTGACACATTTTATGCATAAAAAGTGACATTTACATTTACCTGTTATTACAGGTCACTAACAAGTAATTATGCCTTGATGAACTAAATTTGCATGTTTATGTACCAAATTGCAACTTTAAATATTTTGAGAGCCTAATTGATGCCTATTTGACACATTTTATGGAAAAAAAAAATAACATTTAAATATACCTGGTATTACAGGTCACCAAGAGTTAATTATGCCTTATAAACTAAATTGACATGTTTATGTACCTAATTGCAACTTTAAAAACTTTAAGGGCCTAATTGATTTTTTAGGTAAAGTTCGATGGCCTATTTGACACATTTTATGCATAAAAAGTGACATTTACATTTACCTGTTATTACAGGTCACTAACAAGTAATTATGCCTTGATGAACTAAATTTGCATGTTTATGTACCAAATTGCAACTTTAAATATTTTGAGAGCCTAATTGATGCCTATTTGACACATTTTATGGAAAAAAAACTAACATTTAAATATACCTGGTATTACAGGTCACCAAGAGTTAATTATGCCTTATAAACTAAATTGACATGTTTATGTACCTAATTGCAACTTTAAAAACTTTAAGGGCCTAATTGATTTTTTAGGTAAAGTTTGATGGCCTATTTGACACATTTTATGCATAAAAAGTGACATTTACATTTACCTGTTATTACAGGTCACTAACAAGTAATTATGCCTTGATGAACTAAATTTGCATGTTTATGTACCAAATTGCAACTTTAAATATTTTGAGAGCCTAATTGATGCCTATTTGACACATTTTATGGATAAAAAAACTAACATTTAAGTATACCTGGTATTACAGGTCACCAAAAGGTAATTATGCCTTATAAACTAAATTGAGATGTTTATGTACCTAATTGCAACTTTAAAAAATTTAAGAGCCTAATTGATTTTTCAGGTAAAGTTTGATGGCCTATTTGACACATTTTATGCATAAAAAGTGACATTTACATTTACCTGTTATTACAGGTCACTAACAGGTAATTATGTCTTGATTAACTAAATTGGCATGTTTATGTACCAAATTGCAACTTTAAATATTTTGAGAGCCTAATTGATGTCTATTTGACACATTTTATGCAAAAAAAAGTGACATTTAAATTTACCTGCTGTTACAGGTCATCACCAGGTAATTATGTTTTATAAACTAAATTGACATGTTTATGTACCTAATTGCAACTTTAAAAACTTTAAGGGCCTAATTGATTTTTTAGATAAAGTTCGATGGCCTATTTGACACATTTTATGCTTAAAAAGTGAAATTTACATTTACCTGTTATTACAGGTCACTAACAGGTAATTATGTCTTGATTAACTAAATTGGCATGTTTATGTACCAAATTGCAACTTTAAATATTTTGAGAGCCTAATTGATGCCTATTTGACACATTTTATGGAAAAAAATGTGACATTTAAATTTACCTGGTATTACAGGTCACCAACATGTAATTATGTCTTATAAACTAAATTGACATGTTTATATATCTAATTGCAACTTTAAAAATTTTAAGGGCCTAATTGATTTTTCAGGTAAAGTTCGATGCCCTATTTGACACATTTTATGCATAAAAAGTGACATTTACATTACCTGTTATTACAGGTCACTAACAGGTAATTATGTCTTGATTAACTAAATTGGCATGTTTATGTACCAAATTGCAACTTTAAATATTTCGAGAGCTTAATTGATGCCTATTTGACACATTTTATTGAAAAAAATGTGACATTTAAATTTACCTTGTATTACAGGTCACCAACAGGTAATTATGCCTTATAAACTAAATTGACATGTTTATGTACCTAATTGCAACTTAAAAAATTTTAAGGGCCTAATTGATTTTTCAGGTAAAGTTCGATGCCCTATTTGACACATTTTATGCATAAAAAGTGACATTTACGTTACCTGTTATTACAAGTCACTAACAAGTAATTATACCTTTATAAACTAAATTTGCATGTTTATATATCAAATTGCAACTTTACATATTTTGAGAGCCTAATTGATGCCTATTTGACATATTTTATGCAAAAAAAAAAAAAAGTGACATTTAAATTTACCTGGTATTATAAGTCACCAACAGGTAATTATGCCTTATAAACTAATATGACATGTTTACGTACCTAATCGCAACTTTAAAAACTTTAAGGGCCTAATTGATTTTTTAGGTAAAGTTTGATTGCCTATTTGACACATTCTATGCATAAAAAGTGACATTTACATTTACCTGTTATTACAGGTCACTAACAAGTAATTATGCCTTGATGAACTAAATTTGCATTTTATGTACCAAATTGCAACTTTAAATATTTTGAGAGCCTAATTGATGCCTATTTGACACGTTTTATGGAAAAAAAAACTAACATTTAAATATACCTCGTATAACAGGTCACCAAGAGTTAATTATGCCTTATAAACTAAATTGACATGTTTATGTACCTAATTGCAACTTTAAAAACTTTAAGGGCCTAATTGATTTTTTAGGTAAAGTTTGATGGCCTATTTGACACATTTTATGCATAAAAAGTGACATTTACATTTACCTGTTATTACAGGTCACTAACAAGTAATTATGCCTTGATGAACTAAATTTGCATGTTTATGTACCAAATTGCAACTTTAAATATTTTGAGAGCCTAATTGATGCCTATTTGACACATTTTATGGAAAAAAAAAATAACATTTAAATATACCTCGTATTACAGGTCACCAAGAGTTAATTATGCCTTATAAACTAAATTGACATGTTTATGTACCTAATTGCAACTTTAAAAACTTTAAGGGCCTAATTGATTTTTTAGGTAAAGTTTGATGGCCTATTTGACACATTTTATGCATAAAAAGTGACCTTTACATTTACCTGTTATTACAGGTCACTAACAAGTAATTATGCCTTGATGAACTAAATTTGCATGTTTATGTACCAAATTGCAACTTTAAATATTTTGAGAGCCTAATTGATGCCTATTTGACACATTTTATGGAAAAAAAAACTAACATTTAAATATACCTGGTATTACAGGTCACCAAGAGTTAATTATGCCTTATAAACTAAATTGACATGTTTATGTACCTAATTGCAACTTTAAAAACTTTAAGGGCCTAATTGATTTTTTAGGTAAAGTTTGATGGCCTATTTGACACATTTTATGCATAAAAAGTGACATTTACATTTACCTGTTATTACAGGTCACTAACAAGTAATTATGCCTTGATGAACTAAATTTGCATGTTTATGTACCAAATTGCAACTTTAAATATTTTGAGAGCCTAATTGATGCCTATTTGACACATTTTATGGAAAAAAAAAATAACATTTAAATATACCTGGTATTACAGGTCACCAAGAGTTAATTATGCCTTATAAACTAAATTGACATGTTTATGTACCTAATTGCAACTTTAAAAACTTTAAGGGCCTAATTGATTTTTTAGGTAAAGTTTGATGGCCTATTTGACACATTTTATGCATAAAAAGTGACATTTACATTTACCTGTTATTACAGGTCACTAACAAGTAATTATGCCTTGATGAACTAAATTTGCATGTTTATGTACCAAATTGCAACTTTAAATATTTTGAGAGCCTAATTGATGCCTATTTGACACATTTTATGGAAAAAAAAAATAACATTTAAATATACCTGGTATTACAGGTCACCAAGAGTTAATTATGCCTTATAAACTAAATTGACATGTTTATGTACCTAATTGCAACTTTAAAAACTTTAAGGGCCTAATTGATTTTTTAGGTAAAGTTTGATGGCCTATTTGACACATTTTATGCATAAAAAGTGACATTTACATTTACCTGTTATTACAGGTCACTAACAAGTAATTATGCCTTGATGAACTAAATTTGCATGTTTATGTACCAAATTGCAACTTTAAATATTTTGAGAGCCTAATTGATGCCTATTTGACACATTTTATGGAAAAAAAAAATAACATTTAAATATACCTGGTATTACAGGTCACCAAGAGTTAATTATGCCTTATAAACTAAATTGACATGTTTATGTACCTAATTGCAACTTTAAAAACTTTAAGGGCCTAATTGATTTTTTAGGTAAAGTTTGATGGCCTATTTGACACATTTTATGCATAAAAAGTGACATTTACATTTACCTGTTATTACAGGTCACTAACAAGTAATTATGCCTTGATGAACTAAATTTGCATGTTTATGTACCAAATTGCAACTTTAAATATTTTGAGAGCCTAATTGATGCCTATTTGACACATTTTATGGAAAAAAAAAATAACATTTAAATATACCTGGTATTACAGGTCACCAAGAGTTAATTATGCCTTATAAACTAAATTGACAT
Source organism: Ipomoea triloba (assembly GCF_003576645.1). NCBI lineage: Eukaryota > Viridiplantae > Streptophyta > Magnoliopsida > Solanales > Convolvulaceae > Ipomoea > Ipomoea triloba. The sequence continues at coordinate 5,799,784 of NC_044924.1, read as the reverse complement.
GTTTATGTACCTAATTGCAACTTTAAAAACTTTAAGGGCCTAATTGATTTTTTAGGTAAAGTTTGATGGCCTATTTGACACATTTTATGCATAAAAAGTGACATTTACATTTACCTGTTATTACAGGTCACTAACAAGTAATTATGCCTTGATGAACTAAATTTGCATGTTTATGTACCAAATTGCAACTTTAAATATTTTGAGAGCCTAATTGATGCCTATTTGACACATTTTATGGAAAAAAAAAATAACATTTAAATATACCTGGTATTACAGGTCACCAAGAGTTAATTATGCCTTATAAACTAAATTGACATGTTTATGTACCTAATTGCAACTTTAAAAACTTTAAGGGCCTAATTGATTTTTTAGGTAAAGTTTGATGGCCTATTTGACACATTTTATGCATAAAAAGTGACATTTACATTTACCTGTTATTACAGGTCACTAACAAGTAATTATGCCTTGATGAACTAAATTTGCATGTTTATGTACCAAATTGCAACTTTAAATATTTTGAGAGCCTAATTGATGCCTATTTGACACATTTTATGGATAAAAAAACTAACATTTAAGTATACCTGGTATTACAGGTCACCAACAGGTAATTATGTCTTATAAACTAAATTGAGATGTTTATGTACCTAATTGCAACTTTAAAAAATTTAAGAGCCTAATTGATTTTTCAGGTAAAGTTTGATGGCCTATTTGACACATTTTATGGATAAAAAAACTAACATTTAAGTATACCTGGTATTACAGGTCACCAACAGGTAATTATGCCTTATAAACTAAATTGAGATGTTTATGTACCTAATTGCAACTTTAAAAAATTTAAGAGCCTAATTGATTTTTCAGGTAAAGTTCGATGGCCTATTTGATATATTTTATGCTTAAAAAGTGACATTTACATTTATCAGTTATTACAGGTCACTAAAAGGTTATTATGTCTTGATGAACAAAATTGGCATGTTTATGTACCAAATTGCAACTTTAAATATTTCGAGAGCTTAATTGATGCCTATTTGACACATTTTATGCATAAAAAGTGACATTTACATTTATCAGTTATTACAGGTCACTAAAAGGTTATTATGTCTTGATGATCAAAATTGGCATGTTTATGTACCAAATTGCAACTTTAAATATTTCGAGAGCTTAATTGATGCCTATTTGACACATTTTATGGAAAAAAATGTGACATTTAAATTTACCTAGTATTACAGGTCACCAACAGGTAATTATGCCTTATAAACTAAATTGACATGTTTATGTACCTAATTGCAACTTAAAAAATTTTAAGGGCCTAATTGATTTTTCAGGTAAAGTTCGATGCCCTATTTGACACATTTTATGGAAAAAAATGTGACATTTAAATTTACCTAGTATTACAGGTCACCAACAGGTAATTATGCCTTATAAACTAAATTGAGATGTTTATGTACCTAATTGCAACTTAAAAAATTTTAAGGGCCTAATTGATTTTTCAGGTAAAGTTCGATGCCCTATTTGACACATTTTATGCATAAAAAGTGACATTTACATTACCTGTTATTACAAGTCACTAACAGGTAATTATACCTTTATAAACTAAATTTGCATGTTTATATATCAAATTGCAACTTTAAATATTTTGAGAGCCTAATTGATGCCTATTTGACACATTTTATGCATAAAAAGTGACATTTACATTTACCTGTTATTACAGGTCACTAACAAGTAATTATGCCTTGATGAACTAAATTTGCATGTTTATGTACCAAATTGCAACTTTAAATATTTTGAGAGCCTAATTGATGCCTATTTGACATATTTTATGCAAAAAAAAAAAGTGACATTTAAATTTACCTGGTATTATAAGTCACCAACAGATAATTATGCCTTATAAACTAATATGACATGTTTACGTACCTAATCGCAACTTTAAAAACTTTAAGGGCCTAATTGATTTTTTAGGTAAAGTTTGATTGCCTATTTGACACATTTTATGCATAAAAAGTGACATTTACATTTACCTGTTATTACAGGTCACTAACAAGTAATTATGCCTTGATGAACTAAATTTGCATGTTTATGTACCAAATTGCAACTTTAAATATTTTGAGAGCCTAATTGATGCCTATTTGACACATTTTATGGAAAAAAAAAACTAACGTTTAAATATACCTCGTATAACAGGTCACCAAGAGTTAATTATGCCTTATAAACTAAATTGACATGTTTATGTACCTAATTGCAACTTTAAAAACTTTAAGGGCCTAATTGATTTTTCAGGTAAAGTTCGATGGCCTATTTGACACATTTTATGCTTAAAAAGTGACATTTACATTTATCAGTTATTACAGGTCACTAAAAGGTTATTATGTCTTGATGAACAAAATTGGCATGTTTATGTACCAAAATGCAACTTTAAATATTTTGAGAGCCAAATTGATGTCTATTTGACACATTTTATGCAAAAAAAAGTGACATTTAAATTTACCTGCTGTTACAGGTCATCACCAGGTAATTATGCTTTATAAACTAAATTGACATGTTTATGTATCTAATTGCAACTTTAAAAACTTTAAGGGTCTAATTGATTTTTTAGATAAAGTTCGATGGCCTATTTGACACATTTTATGCTTAAAAAGTGACAATTACATTTACCTGTAATTACAGGTCACTAACAGGTAATTATGTCTTGATTAACTAAATTGGCATGTTTATGTACCAAATTGAAACTTTAAATATTTTGAGAGCCTAATTGATGCCTATTTGACACATTTTATCCAAAAAAAAAAAAAAGTGACATTTAAATTTACCTGGTATTATAGGTCACCAACAGGTAATTATGCCTTATAAACTAAGTATTATAGGTCACCAACAGGTAATTATGCCTTATAAACTAAATTGACATGTTTATGTACCTAATTGCAACTTTAAAAACTTTAAGGGCCTAATTGAATTTTTAGGTAACGTTTGATGGCCTATTTGACACATTTTATGCATAAAAAGTGACATTTACATTTACCTGTTATTACAGGTCACTAACAAGTAATTATGCCTTGATGAACTAAATTTGCATGTTTATGTACCAAATTGCAACTTTAAATATTTTGAGAGCCTAATTGATGCCTATTTGACACATTTTATGGAAAAAAAAAACTAACATTTAAATATACCTCGTATTACAGGTCACCAAGAGTTAATTATGCCTTATAAACTAAATTGACATTTTTATGTACCTAATTGCAACTTTAAAAACTTTAAGGGCCTAATTGATTTTTTAGGTAAAGTTTGATGGCCTATTTGACACATTTTATGCATAAAAAGTGACATTTCCATTTACCTGTTATTACAGGTCACTAACAAGTAATTATGCCTTGATGAACTAAATTTGCATGTTTATGTACCAAATTGCAACTTTAAATATTTTGAGAGCCTAATTGATGCCTATTTGACACATTTTATGGAAAAAAAAACTAACATTTAAATATACCTGGTATTACAGGTCACCAACAGGTAATTATGCCTTATAAACTAAATTGAGATGTTTATGTACTTAATTGCAACTTTAAAAACTTTAAGGGCCTAATTGATTTTTTAGGTAAGTTTGATGGCCTATTTGACACATTTTATGCATAAAAAGTGACATTTACATTTACCTGTTATTACAGGTCACTAACAAGTAATTATGCCTTGATGAACTAAATTTGCATGTTTATGTACCAAATTGCAACTTTAAATATTTTGAGAGCCTAATTGATGTCTATTTGACACATTTTATGCAAAAAAAAGTGACATTTAAATTTACCTGCTGTTACAGGTCATCACCAGGTAATTATGTTTTATAAACTAAATTGACATGTTTATGTACCTAATTACAACTTTAAAAACTTTAAGGGCCTAATTGATTTTTTAGATAAAGTTCGATGGCTTATTTGACACATTTTATGCTTAAAAAGTGACATTTACATTTACCTGTTATTACAGGTCACTAACAGGTAATTATGTGTTGATTAACTAAATTGGCATGTTTATGTACCAAATTGCAACTTTAAATATTTTGAGAGCCTAATTGATGCCTATTTGACACATTTTATGGAAAAAAATGTGACATTTAAATTTACCTGGTATTACAGTTCACCAACATGTAATTATGTCTTATAAACTAAATTGACATGTTTATATATCTAATTGCAACTTTAAAAATTTTAAGGGCCTAATTGATTTTTCAGGTAAAGTTCGATGCCCTATTTGACACATTTTATGCATAAAAAGTGACATTTACATTACCTGTTATTACAGGTCACTAACAGGTAATTATGTCTTGATTAACTAAATTGGCATGTTTATGTACCAAATTGCAACTTTAAATATTTCGAGAGCTTAATTGATGCCTATTTGACACATTTTATGGAAAAAAATGTGACATTTAAATTTACCTGTTATTACAGGTCACCAACAGGTAATTATGCCTTATAAACTAAATTGACAAGTTTATATACCTAATTGCAACTTAAAAAATTTTAAGGCCTAATTGATTTTTCACGTAAAGTTCGGTGCCTTATTTGACACATTTTATGCATAAAAAGTGACATTTACATTACCTGTTATTACAGGTCACTAACAGGTAATTATGCCTTGATAAACTAAATTTGCATGTTTATGTATCAAATTGCAACTTTAAATATTTTGAGAGCCTAATTGATGCCTATTTGACACATTTTATGCATAAAAAGTGACATTTACATTACCTGTTATTACAGGTCACTAACAGGTAATTATGCCTTGATAAACTAAATTTGCATGTTTATGTATCAAATTGCAACTTTAAATATTTTGAGAGCCTAATTGATGCCTATTTGACATAGTTTATGCAAAAAAAAAAGTGACATTTAAATTTACCTGGTATTATAGGTCACCAACAGGTAATTATGCCTTATAAACTAATATGACATGTTTACGTACCTAATTGCAACTTTAAAAACTTTAAGGGCCTAATTGATTTTTTAGGTAAAGTTTAATGGCCTATTTGACACATTTTATGCATAAAAAGTGACATTTACATTTACCTGTTATTACAGGTCACTAACAAGTAATTATGCCTTGATGAACTAAATTTGCATGTTTATGTACCAAATTGCAACTTTAAATATTTTGAGAGCCTAATTGATGCCTATTTGACACATTTTATGGAAAAAAAAAAGTAACATTTAAATATACCTAGTATTACAGGTCACAAACAGGTAATTATGCCTTATAAACTAAATTGACATGTTTATGTACCTAATTGCAACTTTAAAAACTTTAAGGGCCAAATTGATTTTTCAGGTAAAGTTCGATGACCTATTTGACCCATAATTGATTTTTCAGGTAAAGTTCGATGACCTATTTGACCCATTTTATATTTTTCAGGTAAAGTTCGATGACCTATTTGACCCATTTTATGCATAAAAGGTAAAGTTCGATGACCTATTTGACCCATTTTATGCATAAAAAGTGACATTTATATTTACCTGTTATTACACGTCACTAACAGGTAATTATGCCTTAATGAACTAAATTTGCATGTTTATGTACCAAATTGCAACTTTAAATATTTTGAGAGCCTAATTGATGCCTATTTGACACATTTTATGGATAAAAAATTGACATTTAAATTTACCTTGTATTACAGGTCACCAACATTTAATTATGTCTTATAAACTAAATTGACATGTTTATGTACCTAATAGCAACTCTTATAAACTAAATTGACATGTTTATGTACCTAATAGCAACTTTAATAAACTAAATTGACATGTTTATGTACCTAATAGCAACTTTAAAAACTTTAAGGGCCTAATTGATTTTTCAGGTAGCAACTTTAAAAACTTTAAGGGCCTAATTGATTTTTCAGGTAAAAACTTTAAAAACTTTAAGGGCCTAATTGATTTTTCAGGTAAAGTTCGATGGCCTATTTGACACATTTTATGCTTAAAAAGTGACATTTACATTTATCTGTTATTAATTTTATGCTTAAAAAGTGACATTTACATTTATCTGTTATTACAGGTCACTAAAAGGTTATTATGTTACATTTATCTGTTATTACAGGTCACTAAAAGGTTATTATGTCACATTTATCTGTTATTACAGGTCACTAAAAGGTTATTATGTCTTGATTATCTGTTATTACAGGTCACTAAAAGGTTATTATGTCTTGATGAACAAAATTGGCATGTTTATGTACCAAAATGCAACTTTAAATATTTTGAGAGCCAAATTGATGTCTATTTGACACATTTTATGCAAAAAAAAATGACATTTAAATTTACCTGCTGTTACTGGTCATCACCAGGTAATTATGCTTTATAAACTAAATTGACATGTTTATGTATCTAATTGCAACTTTAAAAACTTTAAGGGTCTAATTGATTTTTTAGATAAAGTTCGATGGCCTATTTGACACATTATATGCTTAAAAAGTGACAATTACATTTACCTGTTATTACAGGTCACTAACAGGTAATTATGTCTTGATTAACTAAATTGGCATGTTTATGTACCAAATTGAAACTTTAAATATTTTGAGAGCCTAATTGATGCCTATTTGACACATTTTATGGAAAAAAATGTGACATTTAAATTTACCTGTTATTACAGGTCACTAACAGGTAATTATGTCTTGATTAACTAAATTGGCATGTTTATGTACCAAATTGAAACTTTAAATATTTTGAGAGCCTAATTGATGCCTATTTGACACATTTTATGGAAAAATATGTGACATTTAAATTTACCTGGTATTACAGGTCACCAACATGTAATTATGTCTTATAAACTAAATTGACATGTTTATATATCTAATTGCAACTTTAAAAATTTTAAGGGCCTAATTGATTTTTCAGGTAAAGTTCGATGCCCTATTTGACACATTTTATGCATAAAAAGTGACATTTACATTACCTGTTATTACAGGTCACTAACAGGTAATTATGTCTTGATGAACTAAATTGGCATGTTTATGTACCAAATTGCAACTTTAAATAGTTCGAGAGCTTAATTGATGCCTATTTGACACATTTTATGGAAAAAAATGTGACATTTAAATTTACCTGGTATTACAGGTCACCAACATGTAATTATGTCTTATAAACTAAATTGACATGTTTATATATCTAATTGCAACTTTAAAATTTTTAAGGGCCTAATTGATTTTTCAGGTAAAGTTCGATGCCCTATTTGACACATTTTATGCATAAAAAGTGACATTTACATTACCTGTTATTACAGGTCACTAACAGGTAATTATGCCTTGATAAACTAAATTTGCATGTTTATGTATCAAATTGCAACTTTAAATATTTTGAGAGCCTAATTGATGCCTATTTGACACATTTTATGCAAAAAAAAAAAAAGGGACATTTAAATTTACCTGGTATTATAGGTCACCAACAGGTAATTATGCCTTATAAACTAAAATGACATGTTTATGTACCTAATTGCAACTTTAAAAACTTTAAGGGCCTAATTGATTTTTTAGGTAAAGTTTGATGGCCTATTTGACACATTTTATGCTTAAAAAGTGACATTTACATTTACCTGTTATTACAGGTCACTAACAGGTAATTATGCTTTGATGAACTAAATTGGCATGTTGATGTACCAAATTGAAACTTTAAATATTTTGAGAGCCTAATTGATGCCTATTTGACACATTTTATGCAAAAAAAAAAAAGTGACATTTAAATTTACCTGGTATTACAGGTCAGCAACAGGTAATTATGGCTTATAAACTAAATTGACATGTTTATGTACCTAATTGCAACTTTAAAAATTTTAAGGGGCCTAATTGATTTTTCAGGTAAAGTTCGATGCCCTATTTGACACATTTTATGCTTAAAAAGTGACATTTACATTTATCTGTTATTACAGGTCACTAAAAGGTTATTATGTCTTGATGAACAAAATTGGCACGTTTATGTACCAAAATGCAACTTTAAATATTTTGAGAGCCTAATTGATGTCTATTTGACACATTTTATGAAAAAAAAAGTGACATTTAAATTTACCTGATTTTACAGGTCGTCACCAGGTAATTATGTTTTATAAACTAAATTGACATGTTTATCACCAGGTAATTATGTTTTATAAACTAAATTGACATGTTTATGTACCTGTAATTATGTTTTATAAACTAAATTGACATGTTTATGTACCTAATTGCAACTTTAAAAACTTTAAGGGCCTAATTGATTTTTTAGATAAAGTTCGATAGCCTATTTGACACATTTTATGCTTAAAAAGTGACATTTACATTTACTTGTTATTACAGGTCACTAACAGGTAATTATGTCTTGATTAACTAAATTGGCATGTTTATGTACCAAATTGCAACTTTAAATATTTTGAGAGCCTAATTGATGCCTATTTGACACATTTTATGCAAAAAAAAAAAAGTGACATTTAAATTTACCTGGTATTACAGGTCACCAACAGGTAATTATGCCTTATAAACTAAAATGACATGTTTATGTACCTAATTGCAACTTTAAAAACTTTAAGGGCCTAATTGATTTTTTAGATAAAGTTCGATAGCCTATTTGACACATTTTATGCTTAAAAAGTGACATTTACATTTACTTGTTATTACAGGTCACTAACAGGTAATTATGTCTTGATTAACTAAATTGGCATGTTTATGTACCAAATTGCAACTTTAAATATTTTGAGAGCCTAATTGATGCCTATTTGACACATTTTATGGAAAAAAAATGTGACATTTAAATTTACCTGGTATTACAGGTCACCAACAGGTAATTATGCCTTATAAACTAAATTGACATGTTTATATACCTAATTGCAACTTAAAAAATATTAAGGGCCTAATTGATTTTTCAGGTAAAGTTCGATGCCCTATTTGACACATTTTATGCATAAAAAGTGACATTTACATTACCTGTTATTACAGGTCACTAACAGGTAATTATGCCTTGATAAACTAAATTTGCATGTTTATATATCAAATTGCAACTTTAAATATTTTGAGAGCCTAATTGATGCCTATTTGACATAGTTTATGCAAAAAAAAAAAGTGACATTTAAATTTACCTGGTATTATAGGTCACCTACAGGTAATTATGCCTTATAAACTAATATGACATGTTTACGTACCTAATTGCAACTTTAAAAACTTTAAGGGCCTAATTGATTTTTTACGTAAAGTTTGATGGCCTATTTGACACATTTTATGCATAAAAAGTGACATTTACATTTACCTGTTATTACAGGTCACTAACAAGTAATTATGCCTTGATAAACTAAATTTGCATGTTTATGTACCAAATTGCAACTTTAAATATTTTGAGAGCCTAATTGATGCCTATTTGACACATTTTATGGAAAAAAAAAGTAACATTTAAATATACCTAGTATTACAGGTCACCAACAGGTAATTATGCCTTATAAACTAAATTGACATGTTTATGTACCTAATTGCAACTTTAAAAACTTTAAGGGCCTAATTGATTTTTCAAGTAAAGTTCGATGACCTATTTGACCCATTTTATGCATAAAAAGTGACATTTATATTTACCTGTTATTACACGTCACTAACAGGTAATTATGCCTTGATGAACTAAATTTGCATGTTTATGTACCAAATTGCAACTTTAAATATTTTGAGAGCCTAATTGATGCCTATTTGACACATTTTATGGAAAAAAAAAGTAACATTTAAATATACCTAGTATTACAGGTCACCAACAGGTAATTATGCCTTATAAACTAAATTGACATGTTTATGTACCTAATAGCAACTTTAAAAACTTTAAGGGCCTAATTGATTTTTCAGGTAAAGTTCGATGGCCTATTTGACATATTTTATGCTTAGAAAGTGACATTTACATTTATCTGTTATTACAGGTCACTAAAAGGTAATTATGTCTTGATGAACAAAATTGGCATGTTTATGTACCAAATTGCAACTTTAAATATTTTGAGAGCCTAATTGATGCCTATTTGACACATTCTATGGAAAAAAAAAAGTGACATTTAAATTTATCTGGTATTACAGGTCACCAACAGTTAATTATGCCTTATAAACTAAATTGACATGTTTGTGTACCTAATTGCAACTTTAAAAACTTTAAGGGCCTAATTGATTTTTTAGGTAAAGTTCGATGGCCTATTTGACACATTTTATGCTTAAAAAGTGACATTTACATTTACCTGTTATTACAGGTCACTAACAGGTAATTATGCTTTGATGAACTAAATTGGCATGTTGATGTACCAAATTGAAACTTTAAATATTTTGAGAGCCTAATTGATGCCTATTTGACACATTTTATGCAAAAAAAAAAAAAGTGACATTTAAATTTACCTGGTATTACAGGTCAGCAACAGGTAATTATGACTTATAAACTAAATTGACATGTTTATGTACCTAATTGCAACTCTTATAAACTAAATTGACATGTTTATGTACCTAATTGCAACTTTAAAAACTTTAATTGACATGTTTATGTACCTAATTGCAACTTTAAAAACTTTAAGGGCCTAATTGATTTTTTAGGTAAAGTTCGATGGCCTATTTGACACATTTTATACTTAAAAAGTGAAATTTACATTTACCTGTTATTACAGGTCACTAACAGGTAATTATGTTTAGATTAACTAAATTTGCATGTTTATGTACCAAATTGCAACTTTAAATATTTTGAGAGCCTAATAGGTGCCTATTTGACACATTTTATGCTTAAAAAGTGACATTTAAATTTACATGTTATTACAGGTCACTAACATGTAATTGTGCCTTGATGAACTAAATTGGCATGTTTATGTACCATATTGAAACTTTAAATATTTTGAGAGCTTAATTGATGCCTATTTGACACATTTTATGCTTAAAAAGTGACATTTAAATTAACTTGTATTACAGGTCACTAACAGGTAATTATGCCTTATAAACTAAATTGACATGTGTATGTACCTAATTGCAACTTTAAAAACTTTAAGGGCCTAATTGATTTTTTAGGTAAAGTTCGATGGCCTATTTGACATATTTTATGCTTAAAAAGTGGCATTTACATTTATCTGTTATTACAGGTCACTAAATGGTAATTATGTCTTGATGAACAAAATTGGCATGTTTATGTACCAAAATGCAACTTTAAATATTTTGAGAGCCTAATTGATGTCTATTTGACACATTTTATGCAAAAAAAAAGTGACATTTAAATTTACCTGCTGTTACATGTCATCAACAGGTAATTATGCCTTATAAACTAAATTGACATGTTTATGTACCTAATTGCAACTTTAAAAACTTTAAGGGCCTAATTGATTTTTTAGGTAAAATTCGATGGCCTATTTGACACATTTTATGCTTAAAAAGTGACATATTTATATTTACCTGTTATTACACGTCACTAACAGGTAATTATGCCTTGATGAACTAAATTTGCATGTTTATGTACCAAATTGCAACTTTAAATATTTTGAGAGCCTAATTGATGCCTATTTGACACATTTTATGGAAAAAAAATTGACATTTAAATTTACCTTGTATTACTGGTCACCAACATTTAATTATGCCTTATAAACTAAATTGACATGTTTATGTACCTAATAGCAACTTTAAAAACTTTAAGGGCCTAATTGATTTTTCAGGTAAAGTTCGATGGCTTATTTGACACATTTTATGCAAAAAAAGTGACATTTACATTTACCTGTTATTACACGTCACTAACAGGTAATTATGCCTTATAAACTAAATTGACATGTTTATGTACCTAATAGCAACTTTAAAAACTTTAAGGGCCTAATTGATTTTTCAGGTAAAGTTCGATGGCTTATTTAACACATTTTATGCATAAAAAGTGACATTTACATTTACCTGTTATTACAGGTCACTAACAAGTAATTATGTCTTGATGAACTAAATTTGCATGTTTATGTACCAAATTGCAACTTTAAATATTTTGAGAGCCTAATTGATGCCTATTTGACATATTTTATAAAAAAAAAAAAAAGTGACATTTAAATTTACCTGGTATTATAAGTCACCAACAGGTAATTATGCCTTATAAACTAATATGACATGTTTACGTACCTAATCGCAACTTTAAAAACTTTAAGGGCCTAATTGATTTTTTAGGTAAAGTTTGATGGCCTATTTGACACATTTTATGCATAAAAAGTGACATTTACATTTACCTGTTATTACAGGTCACTAACAAGTAATTATGCCTTGATGAACTAAATTTGCATGTTTATGTACCAAATTGCAACTTTAAATATTTTGAGAGCCTAATTGATGCCTATTTGACACATTTTATGGAAAAAAAATGACATTTAAATTTACCTGGTATTACAGGTCACCAACATGTAATTATGCCTTATAAACTAAATTAACATGTTTATGTACCTAATTGCAACTTTAAAAACTTTAAGGGCCTAATTGATTTTTCAGGTAAAGTTCCACGGCCTACTTCACACATTTATGCTAAAAAAGTGACATTTACATTTAATTGTGATAAATTATATATATTCCATATTTGATAAATGATTGTTAGCTGATTGGATTAGAGGGTATAACTAGTTGATAATATTAACTGATTGTTGAAATGTGTTTGGTAAAATTAGCTGTTAGCGGATAGCTTTTTGGTATAATTTCTTTTGTTCAAAAAGATAATTATAATAGTTGTTTTGAATAACTTTTAGAATATTAGCATTTTGGAGATACAAATACTATATGAGACGATTGCATTTAATAAAATAGAAAATTAGAGAAATGAATAACGTGAGGAATGGTGAAATGAAAAAGTAGAGGAATGAGGATGGAAAATTGGAAAAAAAAAAAAAGAAAAACTGAAAATGTAAAAACAGAAAAATAAAATAAATGTTCCCTAAGTTTAGAAAACTTAAAATTTTGTGGCAACATAAGGTGTTATTATTTGTGTGCTCATTTGTCTGGACTCTGGATATTCCAAGACAAGCAGGCACTCTACATACAAAACATATTCCAACGCACTTCAATTTTTAGAACAAAAAAAGAAAGAGCATTGACTTATTGCTTATGGAGGACTGGCCTATTAATTAAGGAAAACCATTGACGGTAGCACCACCGTCTACACAGAGTATATGACCAGTAATATATGAAGCTGCCGGAGAGCAAAGAAATGCCACCGGCCCAGAAACTTCAGTAGGCTTGCCGGGACGATGTAATGCAGAACGATTGATTAGACCGTTGATTGCTTCTTTGGTTGTTGAATCTTGCTGCAAAATGTTGAGATTATATGTTAAAAGATAATTAGAATGTATATATTATGTTCACCCATCCATTCATGGTAATTAACCAAACTCAATTCCCAGCAAATTTAAATAAAAAAAATAAAAAAAATAAAAGAAAAGTGAGAGAAAAAATGCATACGTACACAGACTAAATGAACAAGAGGGGTTTCGATAACCCATGGAGCCACTGCATTGACGCGGATATTATCTTTTGCCCACTCGCATGATAAGTTTTTGGTTAATTGATTTATAGCCCCTATAATTGATTAAAAGATTAAATGGTCAGAGGTACTAAATTGAATTATTGCACAAAATTTTTAATTTTTTAGAACCCAAACAGAAATTGGATAGGATATGATGGATATGATTACCTTTAGTGAGTCCATAGAGAGAAGAACCAGGTAATGCAACAATCCCTGCAGTGGAAGAGATAAACACTAAGCTTCCATTACCAGAGGCTTTTAGCAAAGGGTATGCCATTTGAGATATGTGGAAAGAAGCCTCAACATTGGTGCCCATTAGAAGTGACCAATCTTTCTCTGTAATATGCTGCATTTCTTTAGACGATGTTCCCACACCTGCATTATTTACCTAGATTGGACGTGGTAATTATATTAATTATTGATTAATAATACATACCAAGTCTTAATTTTAATTTCTTCGAGATAAATCACAATCTATATATATATATATATGTATTGCAACTTACTAGGATGTTAAGCTTTCCATCGAAGTGATCACTAACAACCTTCATAAGCTTTTCACGCTCCTCTCGTATCATTAGGTTACACGCTGATCCCGATACTTTATATCCCTTGCTAATCCATTTCTGCAAACACGCGTCCAATTCTTCTTGTTCTAGTGCACACGTATATACATGTGCCCCAAAACTTGCTAGTTCCTCTACTATGGCAAGTCTAAATAAGATAAAATAAAAATTTTTACACACTCTAAATATTATAAAATTATAATAAAATATTGAAACTTTATATGAATTATATTCTACAATCGATCTCTTACCCTATACCTCGAGCACCACCAGTAACAAGGGCAGTCATGCCATTAAAACACCATGATGCCATAGCTGAAGCTATAGTATAAAATGGTTTAAACTAAAGGAATTATATAGTGGTAATATAACCCAAATAAGCTAGCTAGTATATATAATGTACAAGCTAGGCCATTGAATTCTTTTATTTAATGCGATTCAATTAGTCCCAAATGGAATATAGGTACACTAGACCCCAACATGGTCAAATATGGCTTGCAGGATCTTGTATAACATTATAACAATAAATAGCTGGAAATATTAGAAGTATGCATTGTTTTATTAGACTACATGAATTTATTCTTTTGAAACTATAGTATTGTAATAGTTTTATAACTTTTATTATTTATCCCAAGTCAAATTCAAGACATGACAATACTAGATTTTTAAAATGCCCATATTTTTATTACTTATAAATTAAATAAACTCATAACAGTCAATTATATATAAAGTTGTATTAGTCATTCAAAAGATTCGTTACATTGTTATACAGATTTCTAGAAGATAGTATTACTCTATTTTATTTATTCAGTTCAACTCCTGATGTGACGTTGCAAAAGACAATTCAAAATGGAAATGATATATAAATTTTAAAATTTTTGAAAATAAATATTGAGCAGTCAACTAATGAAATGCAGTTTACTATATATAATTGTACAAAATAGAAAATATATACTATAGGTGATCGAGCCGTGGGACATTTTCTTGTGGATTAACTCGTTTGACTTTTCAATTCAAACGGGTAAAAGAAGTCTCATCCGGCAGAAGTGACTTCTAGAATTTGGATATATATATATATATATATAGGGAAGGGGTCAGGTGCGGGTATATCTTTCCGTGCAGTTGTGCGGTACTCACCTTAAGCATTAAAACGGCGCACTTTAAGTACACGAACCACGCACATTAAGCTAAGAACACAAACCACGCACTTAAAGTTTTTAAATAGTGTACCTTCAATTGAGAACATACAATGTGCACCTTAAGTATACAAATCACGCACTTTAAGTACACAAGTCACGCACTTTAAGAACACAAATCACGCACCCAAAGTTTTAAAATGGCGCACCTAAGTTTCAACAACTCATGCACCTTAAGCGTACATATCACACACCTTAAGAAGAAAAATAACGCACCTTAAGTAGAAAAATCATGCACCTTAATCTTCTTTAAGTTCACTCACCTTAAGTTTTAACACTCACGCACCTTAAACATACAAATTACGCACCTTAAGAAAAATATTACGCACCTAAGACCACCGCAAAACCGTACGGGAGACATCTCACTGCATGGGAACTGAATTTTATATATATATATATATATATATATATATATATATATATATATATAAAGCCCATAACATGGCTTGGCCCAACTCCAAGCAAAAGAAAAGGAAATTAACATTCATAGCATTTCTTTTTACGTTGGGTGGTTATGCCGTGGATCCAGGTCCACCTTGCAAGGTGGACCTGGGTCTACATTCACATACACTATACTCTACATTCACATACACTATACTGTACATTCACACTCTGTAAACTCTACATTTACACATTACAGGATTATATGTTTAGTAACTATATTACCACTGTTATGCATTCACACATTCAAAACTCTATATTCACAGGTCCTGTACTCTATATTCACAAATTAAGAACTCCACATTCACACATTACAAGGCTATAAGTTGCTAGAACTTCTTAACTCTATTACAGATTCACACATGCATAACTCTACATTCACGATTTCTATACTCTACATTCACACTTTGAAACCTTTACATTCACACATTTCTAGGCAACTCTACATTCACACAATCATAAGTCTACATTCACGATTTCTATACTCTACATTCACACTTTGAAACCTCTACATTCACACATTTTTGGGCAACTCTAATTCAGCAATATGTTTACTAATTTAAAAAAAAAAAAAAAAAAAAAAAAAAAAAANAAAAAAAAAAAAGACGAAACGACGTAGTTTTGGACCCAGGTCCACCTTGCAAGGTGGACCTGGGTCCACGGCATAATTTGCCGTATGCCGCGGCACGGATAATTTATTTCTTTTTGGACATCAGATTTTTTTCTCTTGTTACGATTTTTTACAATTTCTTTCTTATTTACAGTTTTCTTCATGACCGTGCCTGGCTAATTTATTTATTCTTGGCCAAATTACGTGAACCATTAACCATTTGTACTGTAAGATAAATTTGTGTCAACTGTGAATTCGTGATGGTTGAATAATTAAAATTCTTCTGTGTTTTTACCAAATATTTGTCAGATTAGTTGATGAATCTTATAATTATTTTTTTCTAGTCTGATAAACAAATAGGGCTGATGAATATTACAACTTTAGTGTTAATTCAGTTTTAACGAGAATATTAATCTAAATTAAACATAATTTCTTGTGCTTATATTATTTTGTTTTTTGAATTTTTCTGCTATCAAATTAAATTTAAGCATTTTGGCCGTAGTTATTTTTATCAATGAACAATGCTGATTATTGTTTTGGCCGTAGTTATTTTTATGTGTTTTTGTTTAGTTTCAAAAATTAATTCTACCCCCCTTTCCCTTTATATTTAGTACAAAAATCAATCTAGTTGCTTCTCCTAGGAACAATCCTTGCTCACACTAGTACATTTGTAAAGTTTGATCAATAATCCTAATATCTTGCATTTAACTATCCTTTTAAAGTCAAATGTCCATCCTTTGTATATGCCAAACCATAATCCATGGTTCATTTTAAGATATTTTAATTTAGTACCCTTTTAAATGCTTCCCAATAAAACATGCTAGGTTACCAATCCTAATTACAAGTGTTTGTACTTAATTTCTAATTCTTAAATATCATATCAATAATATATACATTTTTATTTGTTTTTCTTTTTTTTTAGTGATTTAGTACATTTTCCTTTGAGTTTTTTTTAGTGATTTAGTACATTTTCCTTTGAGTTTTTTTTAGTGTTTGACAATTAGTGAATAGCTAATAGCAGACAACAAATCACATACATTATAAAAAGTTTATGAGATCAGATTCTATATTTATGCATAAATCTTTGTTGTAACATATTTGTGTGCCCGTTTGAGACTACATATCAAATTCAAATACAACTCAATTTTAATTCAATAATGTTCAAAATCACAATCAAGAAAAAAAAATACACTTAGTATTTATTGGGACATGTGAATTGAATAGGTTATTAATTAAGGACAACCATTGATACTGGCTCCTCCATCTATGCATAGAATATGGCCGGTAATATATGCAGCCATCGGAGAGCAGAGGAATGCCACTGGCCCAGAAACCTCTGTAGTTTCACCGGGGCGACGCAATGGTGCCCTATTGATCATGTTGTTGAGTGATTCTCTTGCTACAGGATCTTGCTGTAACACGTTGAAAATTTTTAAGATTATTAGATTACTCAAAACCAAGCCCACAATAATAATAATAGTAATAATAGTTTACTTACTTGGACTAAAATAGTAAGAGGAGTTGTGATGACCCATGGTGCCACAGCATTGACGCGAATATTATCTTTTGCCCACTCGCATGCTAAGTTCTTTGTCAGTTGGTTTATTGCCGCTATAATTAATCAAGAAATTAAATAGTTAGATAATCAAAATATATAACATTGTATTTTATTTACTCCCAAACATACTAATTTTTCTATAGCATTAATTGATACTTATGTCGATAATACTGTTACAATCAAATCTGGTATATCTGATTGTATTAACTACTATATATACCAATGCCAATAATATCCAATATAATTATAATTACAGATGTAGTTACCTTTGGATGTTCCATAGAGAGTAGAACCAGGTGTGGAAATAACCCCGGAAGCAGAGGACACAAACACTACGCTTCCATTTCCAGAGGCTTTTAGCAAAGGGTATGCCAATTGAGATATGTGGAAAGAAGCATCAAGATTGGTGCTCATAACAAGAGACCAATCTTTTGCACTACAATCTTTAGCTTCCGTATATATTGCCAGACCTGCATTGTTTACCTACATTCAACATGGTAAATTAATTGGCATATATAGGGATTACTTGTTGACGATATTAAAGAGTTGACATCTAGGATTAATGATGTTCAATTCAGTTTTGTTAAGCGATCTGCGAATCGCGCCGCCCACTATGTTGCTAGGGAGGCCGTTTCTGTGTCAGGTTGCAATGAGTGGTTTGATACTCCTCCTTTGTTTCTTGTTGACATTCTTGCTGATGATTTAATGAATTAATTGTTTCTTCTCAAAAAATATATATATATATTTCTTTAATAATTTAAATTTGAAATATAACTTACCAAGATATCAAGTTTTCCGTTGAAGTGGTCACCAACAGTCTTCATAAGATTTTCGCGCTCCTCTCGAACTGTTAGGTTACAAGGCAGTCCTGACACTTTGTATCCCTTACTATTCCAGTCTTGCAAACATTGGTCCAGTTCTTCTGGCTCCAGAGCACAAGTATATACATCAGCTCCCAATTTCGCAAATTCTTCTACTATTGCAAGCCTAATTTAGTTTAAACAAATAAAAATATAAATATTCCATCACAAAAATTCTATTAATTTTTTTTAATTGATTCAAGCTAAGATATAACCAATAATTTACTTACCCTATTCCTCGGGCACCACCGGTGACGAGGACAGTCTTGCCATTGAAACACCATGATGCCATAGCTGAAGCTAGAGTATAAAATACACTGAAGTTATGAAATCAGAGGTGATACAAAATTAAGTAGATGATTAGAGTGTAGGAGCTGAGACGACCAATTCGTTGTTGTTGTGGTTTTGTGTCAGCAGTAAGTGGGTGGCTTATATAGGTAGAAGTAAACCTAAAGCATGGTCAAGAGTGGCAGGCTAATTTCCCCTTACAGATCAGATGTGCTATTTACAATTTTAAATTAACAGCCATCAGGTCCGCCATTATTGATTGATGAGTGCACCTTTATTTATTTATTTTCTGATCAACTCACTTGTTTTATCCGTCATGAATTCATAATATATTAAAACGGTAGGGACGCTATATTTCGAAACTAATTTTAATTATAACACCTAAAATTTTAAGGGTGACAAATCTAGTAGATCTAACAGTTTAAAATAAACAAACTTTGTAATATTTATGAAAATACTCCACTCATTTAAAATTTTGTAATATTTATGAAAATGACCCTGCTTATTTTTTTACTTGAATTCCCATCAATCAAATCTTGCAGATCAATGTTTTGAATTTGTTCACATGTTCTCACTTAAAGAATGGTTCTCATATGATTATATGGGCAGGATCAAATCAAAAAAGTTTTTTTTTTTTTCTGAATACTACTAACTCTAAATCAAAAAAGTATACTCATGTAAAAAGTGAGAAATTATCTTAGGCGCCAACCATGATTCCTTAATGATGGAAGGTTTTAGTCAAATAAAAAAATATAGCATCAATTTTATAATTATTTAAAACTTATAAGAGCGGAGTTCATTTTACCATTATTAAAAACTTAAAATTTTAATAGTGATAAGATCTTAGTCTTTGATTTCTCAAAATGTGTGTATATATATATATATAGAGAGATATCAAGCTTACTGGTAAGGTAAGTAGAGACAATAAAGTATAATAATAAAAAAAATGTTCCACCTATAGATCGGTCTGGCATGGCATTATTATGGCCTGGTGAGCCGCACACCAGGATTGTGCTTGTGGTAATTTCTTCTGACTTATTGCTATAAAATAATTAATATCCCTTTTAGAATAGATCTGAACTGACTATTCTCTACAAATTTATTTAATAAAAAGTTGTTATTTCAAATGTATAAAATGAATTAAAACTTGACATGTTTTAGTCAAATAAAAAAAATTAGACATTATTTCGACAAATCAGGGATTATCTTAGTATAAAAAAACAAAACAAAAAAAAAATCAATGAAGGTGTTGGGTTTATAACTTACTAATTAATTTTTGACTTATTTGATTAATTTTATCCGTTTAATTTGGTCAAATAGTTATTAAAAAAAAGGTTTCATATGTAGTGTTTTGGTTTCAATAAGTTAAAAAAGAAAAAAGTTACTTTGAATAATTTTTTTTGTATTAGTTGATTGTAAGTTATTCTTAATAATTGTTGGTTATTGTGATGTTTATATTTATTTAATTTTTATTTAAATTTATAATTTTAATGTTAAATTATTATTATTATTATGATAAACAAAAAATAATTTACAAATTTGCAAGCCATAAATGTTTCACCGCTTTTGCTGCCAAAATGGCAGCAAAGCGGCAAGCAATCTACTTTTTCTTGTTTTTTATTTTTTTTTTTAAAAAAAATTATTTTCTTTTATTATTATTTTATTATTATATTTATAATATAATATGAAATGGGACTCTGAGAGAGATTTGCAGAGATGTAATGTGAATAGTAAATGAATTGCAAATTTGGTGATTTGAAATTGGGACCCATTTTTTAGGGTGAGAGAGATTCGCTCCATACCCATTATTCATGAGAATATATCTAAGTCAAGCCCCAACATGGTGAGGTCTTGCCACACTTCTTACTTGTATAGGTAAATTTTTAATACCGTGCACCTACCATACAAGCACTTTATCGAAAGAGTTGTATATATGAAATTTAGTTTCAACCTCCCGTACATTGCGGGTCCAATCATTTTCCAAGGAATATATAGTGTTTGCAATATGAGAGTTCAATAGCCAACAACAAATAACATATATTATATAAAGTTTATGAGATCAGATTATTTATTTATGTATAAAGCATTAAAGCTAAGCTTTGTCGTAACATATTTGTGTGCTAGTGTGAAATTACATATCAAATTCAAATACAACTCAATTTTAATTCAATAATGTTTAAAATTACTATCAAGCAAAATAATATTCCATAACTTAGTATATATTGGGACACGTGAATTGAATACGTGACTAATTAAGGACAACCATTGATGCTAGCTCCTCCATCTACACATAGAATATGGCCAGTAATATATGCAGCCATTGGGGAGCATAGGAACGCCACTGGCCCAGAAACCTCTATAGTTTCACCGGTACGACGCAATGGCGTCCTATTGATCATACCATCCAGTGATTCTCTTGCTGCAGGATCTTGCTGTAACACGTTGAAATTTTTAAAGATTTTTAGATTACTCAAAGCTCAAAACCAAGGACACAATAATAATAACGGTAATAGTTTACTTACGCGGACTAAATTAGTAAGAGGGGTTGAGATGATCCATGGTGCCACTGCATTGACGCGAATATTATCTTTTGCCCACTCGCATGCTAAGTTCTTTGTCAGATGGTTTATTGCCGCTATAATTAATCAAGAAATTAAATAGTTAGATAATCTAAATATGTAACTTTGTATTTCATTTATCGCGAACCTTGATTTACACCTAATATTAATAATATTGTTACAATCAAATATGATATGTCTGATTATATCAACTACTATAGATACCAGTGCCAATAATATCCAATATAATTACAGATGTAATTACCTTTGGATGTTCCATAGATAGTAGAACCAGGTGTGGCAATAACCCCCGCAGCAGAGGACACAAACACTACGCTTCCGTTTCCAGAGGCTTTTAGCAAAGGATATGCCAACTGAGATATGTTGAAAGAAGCCTCAAGATTGGTGCTCATAACAAGAGACCAATCTTTTGGACTACAATCCTTAGCTTCCGTATATAATGCAACACCTGCATTGTTTACCTGCATCCGATATGGTAATTAATTGGCATATATAGGGATTCATAATATTTTTTTTTCTTTAATGATTTAAAATTTTAATATAACTTACCAAGATATCAAGCTTTCCGTTGAAGTGGTCACCAACGATTTTCATAAGATTTTCGCGCTCGTCTTGAACAGCAAGGTTACAGGACAGTCCTGATACTTTGTACCCCTTACTATTCCAGTCTTGTAAACATTGGTCCAGTTCATTTGGTTCCAGAGCACAAGTATATATATGGGCCCCATATTTCGCTAGCTCTTCTACTATAGCAAGCCTAATTTAGTTCAAACAAATGAAAAATATAATATTCCATTGTTAAATCCTAATAAAATATTTATTTAAAAAAAATTGATTAAAGCTAAGATAATTCACTTACCCTATTCCTCGAGCACCACCGGTGACGAGGACAGTCTTGTCGTTGAAACACCATGATGCCATAGCTGAAGTTAGGGTATAAAATATTCTAAAGTTAAGAAATCAAAGATATATGATACTAAATTAAGTACGATGATAAGAGTGTAGGAGGCGACCAATTTTTTGTTGGTGTGGTTGTGTCAGCTGTAACTGTGTGCCTTATATGAGTAGAAGTAAACCCCAACATGGTCAAGCGTGGCAGGCGAATTTCCACTTGGACAACAAATTATCAAGGAAGAATACAAAATATAGGAATTCCATAGGAAGAAAACTTTATTAAGTGCAGAGTTACTATTTACAATTTTAATTTTAGTCAACAGCCGCCAGGGCCGCCATTATTGATTAATTAGTGCACCTTCTATTATTTATTTTCGTAATAAGCTCAATTAAGTCATCTAACTATACACAATAATGTAATTAGGTCACTAAATTTAAAAAAAAAAATTATAATTAAATATCTAAACTAACTCATTTCATGCAATTCCTCTAATTTATAGGTTTCTAACAGGTCACCCCAAAATTAAAATATTTTTTAAATAA
The DNA here is from genome assembly GCF_003576645.1 of Ipomoea triloba. Classification (NCBI taxonomy): domain Eukaryota; kingdom Viridiplantae; phylum Streptophyta; class Magnoliopsida; order Solanales; family Convolvulaceae; genus Ipomoea; species Ipomoea triloba. Next base: position 5,776,783 of record NC_044924.1, on the reverse strand, counting down.
TTTTTTTTAATAGAAAAAAAAAACAGCTTTGTCTCCATGGTCGGAGACGAAGCCATGGAGGCAAAGAGTCTCTTTGTCTCCGGCCAAAAACAAAGCTGTTTTTTTAATTAAATAATTATTTTTAAAAATTATTTAAAATTTGAAGTGACATGTAAGAAACTTACAAATTTGACGAATTGCATGAAATGTGGTAATTTAGGAATTCAATTATAGTTTTTTTTTTAGGTTCAGTGACTTAATTGCATTATGATATACATTTCGATAACCTATTTGAACCTTATTCCTTTATTTTCTAGTCAAATCATATATTTTATCCATCATGATATATTAAGACCCTACCCTCAAAACTAATCATAATTGTTACTGCTGTCTAGTAAGATTTCATGTGACACTCCTCATAAATTTATTCAATTTAATATCTAAATTAATTGGACGAGACATGTGCCACCTTATTCTCACACCCCTTGGCTATGGCTATCTTTTATTTATAAAGTGCTTTGAAGTATCTAATTTTAATTTTTTAATATGCTCTGTGTGTGTGCATATATAGCAATGCAAGCTTATTGGTAAGTTGAGACAAGAAAGTATAATAGAAAAAGGAACATGTTCCCTCCTGTTGGATGTGTGTCTTTCATTCATTGATGTCAATGAATTAACTAATTCATGACTAACACTAAAATTGATGACACATCAAAAGGAAAATTTTGTAGGAAAAATATAGAAGGGGTTTGTAGCATTGCTCAATAAAAAAAATGTTCTAATTGTAGAATATACTATAACTTTTATAATATACGCCAATTTAGATCGGTCTGGAATGGCATTATTATCCATTGTTATATGGTGGACCATGGTCCAAAAATGTTATCAATTTTTTTTAATTAAAAAAAAAAAGCAAAAACGGAGGTCATTACAAAAATCTCGTATTTATGATGTGCTTATAATAAAATGAAATTACAGTGTATCTAAAATAAAACTGAATAACATGTCTCACATATTGAGTGTATACTGGCAAATGAAACTATAGTTGAATTATAATGATATTTTAGTTATGCTATAATGAAACTATAGTGTATCTAAAATGAAACTGAGGAACATATATCATATATTGAGTGTATATTGTCAAATTAAATTGTAGTTGATTTAAAATGATACTTTAAATTTATTGTATTGAGTATATATTGTCAAATGAAACTGCAATTATATTAAAATGATACTTTAATTGTGTTGTAATCAGACTACAATATGTATAAAATGAAACTACTAACAGGTCTCACATATTGAGTGTGTATTGCACTGTTAAATGAAATTGTAGTTTTATCAAAATGATACTTTAGTTATGTTGTAATGAAACTGCATTGTATATATATAAAATGAAACTGAATAACAAGTTTCACATATTTGAGTGTATATCGTCCAATGAAACCATAGTTGAATTTGAATTATACTTTAGTGGTGTTGTAATAAAATTACATTGTATATAAAATGAAATTCAATAATATGTCTTACATATTGAGTGTATAATGTCAAATGAAATTATACTTAAAACAAAATGACATTTTAGTTGTATTGTAATAAAATTACCGCGTATATAAAATGAAATTAAAATAAATTTGTTGTTTATATATTTTGTTTTTGCATTACTATGTCACATTAAAATTTGTAAATTCTTTCTTTATTTTGAACCCATGTTATTAATATTATTTGATTATTTTATTGCCTTTTTTCATCAACTTTGTTTTTTATTACTTTATAACTTAGAAAATGTAGAGGGCCGAACATCTATTGCATTGCCACCAAAATCATCTCACGTTAGTTTGACTAATAAGACTCCTAACGCGAGTTTGGCCAACGATGGATTAGTTCTCAACACACCAACAAGTCAACTAACACAAGGTCAACATTTATTATATGTGTAATTCCTATATTTTTAATTACCCTATGGTCCATCTAAAAATTTAGTTCTTAAATTGTTTGCCTACATTTGTTTTCATTTTTCAAACAGATAATCACCTGACCAAAATAACGGAGTCATGTGTGGTTATAGGCAATAAAAGAAGAGCAAAAGCCATCCACCAAGGTATTTGTCATTTGTCATGCCATGTTTCTGTAATTATATTTATTTTTTCTAAATACTTTTATCTAAAATGTATGCTCTCTTTACTTTTTTAAGCGAAATTAGTTGTTTATATATCTTTTTTTTAATTACTATTACGCATAATAATGTTTTAACTGTTAATTTATTTTGGTATAATGTTATGAATTTGGTTACAGTATTTTATATTCTTTTAATCAACTTTGTTTCTTATCATGTTATAACTTAGAAAATGAAGATGGTCGGAAATCTCTTTTTGTGCCACAAAAATTATGTCATTTTAGTTTGACTGGTAACACTCCTGACGTGACGGTGAACAACAATGGATTATTTCTCAACACGCCCAGAAGTCAACTGACACAAGGTCAGTCTTTATTTTTTATTTAATTCAACCATTTTTAATTACCTGTTTGTCTATTTCTCAAATTTGTTCTAAATTTCGTTTGCTGCAATTGTTTCCTATTTGAAAACAGATAATCACCTGACTAAAATAACGGAGTCATGTGTGATTATAGGCAATAAAAGAAAAGCAAAACCCAACCACAAAGGTATTTCTCCCGTGATTAGAATAGTTTCTTTAATTATATTTATTTGTTCTTTCTAATTAGTTTTCGCAAAAACATATGCTCTCCTTACTTTTTTAATACAAATTGGTTGTTTATATATCTTATTTTTAATTACTATTACGCTTTAAAATGTTTTAACTGTTTATTTATTTTGGCATAATGTTATAAATTTGGTTACACTATTTTATAGTCTTTTAATCAACTTTGTTTCTTATCATGTTATAACTTAGAAAATGAAGATGGTCGGAAATGTCATTTTGTGCCACAAAAATCATGTCATGTTAGTTTGACTGATAACACTCCTGACGTGACGTTGACCAACAATGTATTATTTCTCAACACGCCCAGAAGTCAAGTAACACAAGGTCAGTCTTTATTTTTTTTTTATTAACTTTAAACTTTAGTTCAAAATTTCTTTGTCTTCATATTAATTTATTTTGCTTTTTGATTCTAAATCCATTCCTATATATACAGATACGACATTTGTAGAAGCATCATCCTCAATGAACCGTTGTTTAATGGAAGATTTTGACGATGCTGTTTTAAATCAACAATCCCTTGCATCTTTAACAAATGGTATAGTTGATAAATTTTTTTATAATTATTAGCCAATTTTCTAATTATTTAAACTTATGTAGGTGAATATTTGGATTTTGCTGATCCCACATATTTATGTCCTCATTGTGGAGCGCTGTTTTGGTTGGAAGAACGAGTGAACAAATCAGTTGGTACTAAGAACCCTAAGTTCTCACTTTGTTGTACTCATGGAAAAATTCAATTACCAAGGCCTACAACTCCACCTCCTCAGATTTTTCGTTTGTTTTTCAATCAAGATGGTCGAAGTAAACATTTTCTGGAGAATATTAGGTCTTATAATAATATGTTTTGCTTTACATCAATGGGAGGAAAGATCGATAGAACAGTCAATGTTGGCACAAGCCCGCCTGTCTTTAGATTGCATGGTCAAAATTTCCATTTAATGGGGAGTTTGCTGCCACAACAAGGCCAAAGGCCGAAATTTGCCCAGTTGTATATTTACGACACTCAGAATGAAGATTCCAATCGATTGAATGCAGTCGGGTAATTTAGAACTATTTTTATATATAGTATTTAATTTAAGTATTCTTATGCCCTAATATTTTCCTATATACCAAATTATTTCAATATGGTTTCCTGCATTGTTATTTATGTAGGGACAATGATACTACCAACAGATTGCATCTTGATATTGTTCAAAATATTAAAGATGCTTTGGATGAAAACAATGCATTCGTGAAGTCATTATATATATAGTATTTAATTTAACAATGCTTTGGATGAAAATATTAAAGACTTCCGTTCAAATTTCAAAGGAAGCAGTTCCCGGTGATGTTGTCCTATGCAATGACAATAAACAAAAGCCAGGGACAAACATTGTCAGTAGTAGGTTTACTATTGAAGAAACCAGTATTCAACCATGGTCAGTTGTATGTTGCAGTTTCCAGTGTTAGTAATCCGGATGGACTCAAAGTCTTAATTGCTGATGAAACCAAGGGCTTAGTCAACTATACACAAAATGTGGTTTACAATGAAATTTTCAATAATTTGTAATTCTATTTTCCATTCAATATATAATGAAGCCATAATCTTTTTCAACGAGTACTATAATATGTTATTTTCCTTTTTTTTCCAATTTATTAGACAATTATTATCGTTCAAAATCAACAACTACTAAAGGCCGTGCATCGCACGGGTGCAATACTAGTTATTATTAAAAACAAAAGAATATATAGTTAAATTAATAAACAACAACAACAACAATGGTAAATAATAATAAAAACTACTTATTTAAAAATTCATATTTAAAAAAATAATTTAAGTTATAATTCAATAAATAAAATAATAGAGATTCATGTGTTTTTAACTCATTTATATATTATTTACAGATAATAAAAAATTAATTTACCAAATATTTTCCAACAAAATAGTAATACTACCTGCGAGTTAAAACAACTAATGCCGTCAACTATCAACTATGACTCTATGAGTATCATTTAACTTGGAGTTAATTCCAGCATTGGTCCTCCGACTATCGTGATTTTCCACAATTAGACCTTGACTTTTAATTTGGACAATTTAGACACTTGACTATCAAAATGTTTCCAATGTTGGTCCTTTCGTCATAAATTGGTTAAGTGAACGTCAAATTTAGGGGTAAAACGGTCTTATAACATGTTCTGAGTATAATACTTCATCGTTCTCCTCTCTGCGATAGAATGAAATATCTTTCTGCATAAAGATAGATTTTGATTTTACAAATCACAATGCAAAACATTAAAAGAAAGAGCCTTTGAGTTGTTAGATTTGGCATGGGCACTGCATTTAATTACAGTATAAATTTTGATTTATGTACTTGAACGTAGAAGGTCATTGAACAATTAAGGTAAAAACATCAGTCTGAAGGTGTAAATTACAATGAATAGAAGAAGAGACATATACATATGAATTAAAGCTGTAACTCTGTAAGTCTAACCACACATCTGAAACACAGTGGAAAAGCAATGAATTTGAGAAGCCAAAGAAAGAATCAAGGGTACCCAAATAGCACGAAAATCCCTAGTAAAATGAGCCAAATAATATGAACCAGCAATAGAGCTTGACTTGATCCACCATTCCCCACATCGCAAAACCCCAATCGCACCAGTAAGTCACGCCATCAACGCCGCAAACCGAGTTAGGCCGGAAACACTTGATTGGGCAGGAAGTCGAGGGATCCAGCATGGGGCAGACGCCACTATCGTCCTCATCCGATGGCAATAGGAGCGGAATTTGCTTGACTCTACCAAGACAGATGTGAACAAACAAAAAACGACAATGAGAAGGGCGAACACGAGGAGAGAAAACAGAGGTTTCGGTGACGAAATCATGGTGAGCTTGAAGCGGAACTCACCCTTTGCTGTCGATTTCCAAAATTATTATACTGAGAAACCGTAAAAATCCTTTGAAATTATCAAACCCTAAGATGAGTTTTGAGATTTTGGGCCTTTTGAGGATGAAAGAAAGGTATTTTGAGGAAGGATAGCAGTATATTACGTATAAGACAGATGTATTATACACAAAGTATATTAAAAGACTATTTTACCCCTCAATTTGACGTCCACTTAACCAGCTTGTGACGGAATGACCAACATTGAAAACATTTTGATAGTCAAGGGTCTAAATTGTCCAAATTAAAAGTCGAGATCCAATTGTGAAAAATCACGATAGTCGGAGGACCAATCCTGGAATTAACTCTTTAACTTGTAATTGCTAAACACTCCAATATAATATAAGGATAATTTTAAAGACAGATGATAGGATGATTTTACGTTCAACGTGTTTGTTGCCTTGTTGGTGTATTGCTACATCAGTCCATTTGTAAGCCACCTGAGATTTAGGACATCATTTTTAAGTTTATGGGCAGTTTATGGTATACACAATGTTGTGTGAATCATAATAAAAAGTATATTTTTAATATACTAAAAATATATTATTTATATATGTACTAGTTGTACATTATATAAAATAATATACTTTTAATATAATAATATACTTTTCTTGAATACAATGTACATTTTTAATATATTAAAAATATATTATTTATATATTAAATATATATTATTTGAAAGTCTGGTCCACACAACTCTATAAGCCTTAAAGTCTATGTATTTGGGTTTTACCTTAATATCTACAACATATCTTTGCTGGGCTAATCCACCTATAATTTATTTTTAAAATATGTTGTATCAAGTTTTCCACTTATGTTGGGCTAGGACTAGGTCCCCGCCCTAAACATTGATAAGAAGATGGGCAAACTAGGCCTGTATCATGCAATGCATGCATGTTCATATGATTTGTTCATTTATATAATATTTATAATGCACCGAATTCATGTTCATTATATTATGTTTATGTGTATGTGTATTATGAACATAAATTTTGTACATTATAAAGTTAAATTCTGTGTATTGGATCATTGTCCGCAGTGTTGTTGATCCTGGTCCATGATATATCGATTGACTGTTCCCTTCCTTTCGATTAAAAGAGATATATAATTTTGTAATGTTAGAGCAATTTGTACCAGGAATAGTATAGTTTGGGCTTTGCCTTAATATCTGCAACATATCTTTTCTGGGCTAATCCACCTATAATTTATTTATTTATTAACGAGGTAAACCCCACTCCTCACTATGTGAGTATGTGGGTAAAGCCCTCGCCCTGTGACCCTAGCCGGCAAAGAGCCACAAGGAGGTAAATCAGCCTAGGTTACCCATAGCTGACCGGCACAAACTCAAGGGCTTGAGGTTCGAACCCACGACCTCTCGGCTGCAGGTGTAATCCACCTATAATTTATTGTTTAAATATGTTGTCTCAAGTTTTCCACTGATGTTGGGCTAGATCCACGTCGTCCCTGCCCAAAACATAGATAAGAAGATGGGCAATTTTTATTTTATTTTATTTTATTTTTTTATTTGGGTTTGTCAAAAAATTTGTGTTTAAATAAACAAATATATGTGTGTCTATGTGTATCGGCAAATTATGCTGTGGACCCAGGTCCACCTTGCAAGGTGGATCTGGGTCCGAAACTACGTCATTTTTTGTCTCTTTTTTTTTTTTTAAATTAGTAAACATATTGCTAAATATAGAGTTGTCTAAAAATGTATGAATGTAGAGGTTTCAAAGTGTGAATGTAGAGTATAGGAATTGAATGTAGAGGTTTCAAAGTGTGAATGTAGAGTATAGGAATCGTGAATGTACATTTATGAGTGTGAATGTAGAGTATAGGAATCGTGAATGTACATTTATGATTGTGTGAATGTAGAGTTGTCCAGAAATGTGTGAATGTGGAGGTTTCAAATTGTGAATATAGAGTATAGAAATCGTGAATGTAGAGTTATGCATGTGTGAATCTGTAATAGAATTAAAAGTTCTAGCAACTTGTAGCCCTGTAATGTGTGAATGTGAAGTTCTCAAGTTGTGAATATAGAGTATATGACCTGTGAATATAGAGTTTTGAATGTGTGAATGCATAACAGTGGTAATATAGTTACTAAACATATAATCTTGTAATGTGTGAATGTGGAGTTTACAAAGTGTGAATGTAGAGTATCATATAATACTATAATGTGTGAATGTGGAGTTTACAAAGTGTGAATGTAGAGTATAATGTATGTGAATGTGGAGTTTACAAAGTGTGAATGTAAAGTACAGTGTATGTGAATGTAGAGTATATAGTGTATATGAATTTAGACCCAGGTCCACCTTGCAAGGTGGACCTGGGTCCACGGCATAACAATTGATATGTGTCCGTGCACATATACATTTGGACTGATTATGAGATATTTGGTAAAATTGACTTAAAGAATAAACTTTTTTTATACAATGAAACAAAAAACATATATCGGAGCCTAGGATCTTATAGAGTGACAATATTTTCTCATGAATTCATCATTTTAAGATAGTTATTATATCACTATTATTTGAACCCAAGATTTCGAATTAAATTTTAAGAAAATTGTGTCATTTAATTTGCACTCTTATGGATAAGGTTTTAATTTAGAAAAATGCTATTTATTCCTCTAAATTTTAATTTATCCCTAATATTTTTCTCATGATGTGGTTAATAATTATTGTTTGTCCATGAATTAAGTGATCCTACTATTAATTAAAAATAAAATTACTTGTCTAATTAGAAAATATCACGTAAGGAGGAAAAAATTTTGAAGGAGTAAGTAACATTACTCATTAATTTAAATGGAAGAAACATAATTGGTTGAATATGACTATATGTGGTTGTGTATTATCTTATTTTACATACTTTTTTACTCTTTGTCAGTTTATGTCACACGACATAATGTGAAACCAAAATGGCTTCAGCGGCAAAAGTGGTTAAAAGCATTGAACAATGTGCACCTGTACCATTCTTAACAGACACTCCGGACAACTAGTTCGCCACATTGTCTATTACTTCCTACTTTACTAGAAATTTATCACTTATTTGTTTGTTTGGTTATTCTTTTTATTACTCAATTTTTTCAATTTTATCGGACTATATTCTAAAAAAAGTAAGTATGTCCAACATTAAGACTCACACCTAATTATACATTTCCACACGCCCAACTCCAACCTCAACCTAATTTAGTGAGTCTAAGTCCAACTTATTTATGATACAACTCTTACCCTATCGCTGAAAATAAATCTAAAGTGTAACACCTCAACCATTAAATCATTATTGTGTGNTTCAAAGTGTGAATGTAGAGTATAGGAATCGTGAATGTACATTTATGATTGTGTGAATGTAGAGTTGTCCAGAAATGTGTGAATGTGGAGGTTTCAAATTGTGAATATAGAGTATAGAAATCGTGAATGTAGAGTTATGCATGTGTGAATCTGTAATAGAATTAAAAGTTCTAGCAACTTGTAGCCCTGTAATGTGTGAATGTGAAGTTCTCAAGTTGTGAATATAGAGTATATGACCTGTGAATATAGAGTTTTGAATGTGTGAATGCATAACAGTGGTAATATAGTTACTAAACATATAATCTTGTAATGTGTGAATGTGGAGTTTACAAAGTGTGAATGTAGAGTATCATATAATACTATAATGTGTGAATGTGGAGTTTACAAAGTGTGAATGTAGAGTATAATGTATGTGAATGTGGAGTTTACAAAGTGTGAATGTAAAGTACAGTGTATGTGAATGTAGAGTATATAGTGTATATGAATTTAGACCCAGGTCCACCTTGCAAGGTGGACCTGGGTCCACGGCATAACAATTGATATGTGTCCGTGCACATATACATTTGGACTGATTATGAGATATTTGGTAAAATTGACTTAAAGAATAAACTTTTTTTATACAATGAAACAAAAAACATATATCGGAGCCTAGGATCTTATAGAGTGACAATATTTTCTCATGAATTCATCATTTTAAGATAGTTATTATATCACTATTATTTGAACCCAAGATTTCGAATTAAATTTTAAGAAAATTGTGTCATTTAATTTGCACTCTTATGGATAAGGTTTTAATTTAGAAAAATGCTATTTATTCCTCTAAATTTTAATTTATCCCTAATATTTTTCTCATGATGTGGTTAATAATTATTGTTTGTCCATGAATTAAGTGATCCTACTATTAATTAAAAATAAAATTACTTGTCTAATTAGAAAATATCACGTAAGGAGGAAAAAATTTTGAAGGAGTAAGTAACATTACTCATTAATTTAAATGGAAGAAACATAATTGGTTGAATATGACTATATGTGGTTGTGTATTATCTTATTTTACATACTTTTTTACTCTTTGTCAGTTTATGTCACACGACATAATGTGAAACCAAAATGGCTTCAGCGGCAAAAGTGGTTAAAAGCATTGAACAATGTGCACCTGTACCATTCTTAACAGACACTCCGGACAACTAGTTCGCCACATTGTCTATTACTTCCTACTTTACTAGAAATTTATCACTTATTTGTTTGTTTGGTTATTCTTTTTATTACTCAATTTTTTCAATTTTATCGGACTATATTCTAAAAAAAGTAAGTATGTCCAACATTAAGACTCACACCTAATTATACATTTCCACACGCCCAACTCCAACCTCAACCTAATTTAGTGAGTCTAAGTCCAACTTATTTATGATACAACTCTTACCCTATCGCTGAAAATAAATCTAAAGTGTAACACCTCAACCATTAAATCATTATTGTGTGATGAGTACTTATTTGTTTTTCATGGTTAAATTAATTCAAAATCGAGAATACAAAATCAGCGACAGTAATTTATTGGGCCCTAAGACTATAAGTAAAGGCAAAAGCAAGAAAGCTCATCTTGGGCCATGTGATTTAGGTGATCGAAAAATAAATTAAAAATGGAGCATGCCATACCAACAAGGCTCTAAATATGAGTGCTTTTTCAGTTTTTTGAACCCTAAAAATATGCTTTGATGCTCTTTTAGCGACAGGATTCAAGCAACGTTTGTCACTACGAACGTAAGCCAATGCTTTCGGTAGATAAAAAACAGTATAGTAATCTTTGTTTGGATTAATTTCGACTTTTAATGAGAGGGTATACATCAATTAACAAATGACTTTATGATGCATGCAGTTTTTATTGCATTTATTTTAAGTGCTTTGGTTTTTTGGGCATACATAAAAAAGATAGTAGTAACTAGTAAGTATACCAATATTCTTGTGCACTAATGGATTCCATATTTCCTTATAATAATACTACATATAGAAATGCCGTATATTAAATATATAAAAAAAATATGGGTGAAAATGAATTATGATCGATACTTGTTTTAAAATAAGAATTCAATGGGATGTGGGGGTTAGTTGAGAGATGTGATTGGTTCGTGGTTGGCAAGATTCACCTATAAATCCTATAATATGAGTAATTGTGATGTGAATATGTGATAGAAGATTTTGTAGTGTTATAGTTGAATGCGACTCAATTATGATAGTGAAATGACTTACAATAGGTGATGTTTTGAGAGGTCCTATGACCAATATATGGTGGAGATGTGTATACAGATATTTAGATGACGTAGTAATATTATATTCATATTGAGCATGTTATAAAGAGCTAGTAGATATGCTTGTTAAAGCATTCACAGTTTGCTAATGAGTTTCGTGTGATTGGTCATTCTCTTCTTGCAGTTTTTTATAAACTTATGTTGTATAACTAACTAGGTATCCCTTAACCTAGGCGTGTATCATGCATGCATGTCATATATGATTTGTTCATGGGGTGTTCCTTCCTTTTGATAAAAGAGAAAATTTTGTAATTTTAGAACAATTTGTTATTAAATAAGTGATATTGATCATTTAATTTAAGTATGATGACCTGATATAATAAATACCCTTGAATTTGTATATTTATGACTTATGAGATTGCAATATGTTCCACCAATTACTTAGAACCATGCATGCATACCTTACTTAGCATTATTTAATTTGTATTAATAATTCAGCCTTAAATATAATGGGGTGCAAAAAATTGATTGATAAAGATAAGGACTAAATTCAAGAAAAGCAAATATAATACACCCTTTTGACACCACAAAAATGTAATTCATTGACCAATATAATATTAATGCAACAACATATATCTTTATATTAATATCAGATTACAAGATGAAATACAAAATTTTAAATCGCGACAACCCTTCATTATTGCTATTAAACTTATTAGGAAGGAAAATACAAATAAGGATTAGTAAATGGTAGTATCTAGAAATGGAAGCCACCGGCGGTGTAGCCTCCATCAATTTGGACAATCTGGCCGGTGATGTGAGAAGCACCCGGTAGGCAAAAAAATGCCACCAACGGCGATATCTCATCGGCTTCTGCCAACGGCTTCACTGGAGTTCTCATCATAATTGGACCAAACATTGCCTGGATTGCTGGATCAATGTCTTCCTGCAAATTAATACCAAATTTATATATTTTGATTTATGTTATAATTTAATATTGGGCAAGGGCCACTCAATTGGGCGAGAATGCACATGGACCAAACCACACTAAGATTGAATCTAGCTAGTCTAACCCATAACCTTATAAACTCATATTTTATCTCTTATTTTCTTAACATATATGTAGCAGATGATACGAAATTAATTTTTTGCTTTTAAGAGCAGAGGAGTCTTACAGGCTTCATGATTGTGGTTCTGACGGCCCAGGGTGAAACTGTGTTGACCCGGATGCCATCCTTTGCCCATTCACAAGCCAGATTCTTGGTCAACTGGTTTATAGCAGCTGAAATATTTATAATATTAGTCTGATCTGTATTTTACAGTTTACTCGAGCTGAGCTTAAATAGACCTCCAGAATTATTTGTTTTACCTTTAGAGCTTCCATAAATGGAGAGGGCAGGCAATGCAGTGGCGCCAGCCATAGAGGAGATGAAAACAATGCTTGCGTCTCCAGATGCCTTCAGGAGGGGGTAACACAGTTGTGCCACATGGTATGGTGACTCCAAATTTGTTTGAATAATGTTTGAAAATTCTTCGGGATTGTAGTCGTTCGCTTTCCTCATCTTACTGATTGCAGCGTTGTTCACCTAACAAATAAAAACGAGTTACAATTAATCTTATAGTGATAAAGATATTGATAGAGTATGCATCAATCACGAACATGTTGCTTGATTGATACAAGAGTTGTGTAGGTAAAACCCAACAAATTGGGCTGTTTGATTGGGGTATGTAAAGTGAGATTGATGGTCCTAGCCTCCTAGGTAGTACGCATTTCCCGCAGGTTGTTTTTTCTTTCCGTGTCCAATTTTGGAGTGGCCCCCCTAGTATGACTTCTCTCATTTTTTTTTTTTGCTTAATTACTCGCTAAATAAGGATTCTATCTGCCGGCAGATAAAGATTCCGTCATTTTCAATGCTTTATCCTTGTTCACACTATTCCAGCTACTTTTTTTTTTTTTTTCCTATTCGTTATTTCCCCTGTTTCTCCATGAATGTAATTATTATCTTCCACTAATGATGATGTTTGAAAATCTGGTCACCCCATGATGTATAATTCCTAATCAAACAGTAATCTCGATTCCAAAACCAAGAAAAAGAAAGCCGAGAAAGGGGGATCTTAGCTTGAATCCATTCCCATGAACTTACAAGGATGTTAAGCTTGCCATTGAAGACAGAGGAGACGGTTTCGATGAGCTCCACCCTCTGTTCCTTGGACGACAGGTCGCAAACGGAGCCGGTGACTTTGAAGCCTTTTGCCTGCCATTCCCGGACCTTTTCGTCGAGCTCCGTCTGATTCCGGGAGCACGTGTGGACTGCGGCTCCGAATCCGGCCAGTTCCTCCACTATAGCAGCCCTGAATTAATGATTTTGTAAAGAGATTTGGTTATATAATTCTTTCCCTAAAATCTGATCGAGTTGGGTTTAGAGTTGACTCACCCTATGCCTCTGGTTCCGCCGGAAACCAGAGCCGTCTTCCCCTGAAGAGACCATCTTGAGTTCCGGTTGCTCTGCTCTCCTTCCCCGGCCATGTCTCACCTTCTGTACAAATTGTGTTTGTTCTTAAGTAGAATATAGTGAGAGTAGGATGCTACTGTACTGCTCTTGTTTGGGAGATTGGTACAAGGATACCTCGCATTTATAGCCCAATTTTTTTAAGAGTATAATTCCCCGTCATATGAAATATAAAATACTAATAAAAATATATAGCATTTTCCACTAAGGAACAGCGTGAGACTTGTGATCTACGAATTGCAATTGGGTGGAAGTCAATGGAGTTTGAGGTGACTAATAACATTATGGATTAGACTATTCTTATTGTAATATTTTCTCACTTTCAAAATTATATTATACCTTCAATCATTAAATTTGTAATTCCTTTAACGGTTTCACTTTTACATCATAATATAATAAGGGTGCGTTTGGTTCGTACATGGGAATCAGAATCGGAATGGTATCAAATACTTGGTAATGGTAATGGGTTTTGGTGAAAGTATTTAGCATGTTTGGTAGTTGGTTGGAATGGGAATGATTATTAATAGTTGAGGAAGAAAGGAGGAAGGGAGATGAAACCCTTATTTAATAAGGGTATGTGTTTTCTCATTAATGGGATATTTCAAACCCATAGTAGCATTCACAAAACCTATCAACCAAACACAAGCAATCACTTTCATACACATTCCTTAGTCCTAAACCACCAACCAAACACACCCTAAATTCATATATTTTTCAATATATAATAACAACAACAATAATATAACTCAATGGGGTAGCTCATGTGTTAAGTGAGCTCTAGTGGAGAAGAATTTTGGGAGGAGTTCGAAATCTTGCAAGCTGTCATTTGGCACCAAAAGCAATGAGTTTGAAATCTTGCAAAATTTGTAAGCTTTCATGTCACCTCACCTTGAAAGTTGAAAGCACCAAAATTGTTGGAATGAGGTTAATCGTAGAGAGTTTCATAGAAATCAACAATTGCTAATGGTCAAATTTTAGTTTAGTTTTTTTTTTTTAAATACTAATTTATTAGTTCTCCCCTTTCTAGAATTTGAACAGGTCAAGATGATATTAGTATTTGCATTTTGAATTATGGAGCGTTTTTCCCTCTTTTAAAATCATATTTTATGATTGCCCAATAGACGGATTTGATAGCATTGACTACTGACTGCTAATTAATATTAAAAAAATATAATTATCATTGTCGAACAAATCTTAATTCATAAAAGTGAAATCTCTTGTCCTAGAGTGACATAAGTCTCTACACCCTAGTTCTACAGAAAATGTGAATGTATTAAATTATGATGTCTCAGTAACTCATTAACCCTTTAGGTGAGATTACCAATAACGGGTGTTTACAAAGAGCCACTATCTCTCTACCTACTCCTCTCCCCTCCAATAAGAGGTTGAACTACTTTTCCAATACAACGATCAAGATTTGATCATATATCAGGTCGACTCACTTGAGTTAACTCGGCTAACTCTGCCGAGTTGGGCGAGTTAACTCGGCCAAATTTGGCCGAGTCGGCCGCCAACTCAACCCAATCGGCCAGGTTAGGTGTTAGGCGACTGGCCACCTAAGCATACGCCTAAGGAGCAATTCGCCTTAGTTTAGGGACGTTTAGCGCCTAGGCGGTACCTAAGCAGTCTAAGCGGGGAATTTTTGCAACAGTGGAAGAAACACTAACTCACTGGTGGAGATTTAGTGAGGTTTATCTTTTAAACTTAGATAGACTTTTTGCATTTGGATTATTGACATTTTATTCTCTTTGAATTTTGATGTGCCAAAAAATTTATTAACTATATATTTTCAATGAATAATCTATATACATATATTTGATAATTGAGGAGTTTGTAATTCGACTATGATTGGAAAAGAATCAGAGCATGGACCATAATATAAAATTTGTGCGTTTTAGATTCACCTTAAAATTCTTATCATCTTTTACTTTATGACCTTCTAGAATATGATAATTTTCCTTGGTAGAAATGCATAATTCAAGATCTTTAACATCAACTTGCACTATAAGTTCAGATATTATTATTTTTATTATTTTTATTTTTATTATTATTATTAGTAGTAGTAGTGGTGTAATGTGTAATGACCACATTTTAGGTAACATAGTAATATACACCGCGTGAAAATAATGAAGAGAATAAAAAATGTATTGGTTCATCATATAATGATATAAATTTTCCCTTCTCTATCCTTTTTTTTTTCTTTTTTTCTTTTAGAGTATGGCAACTATTTGAAGTAAAGTCATGTTTTATCTCCCTTGTTTTATACAATTTTAATTATTTTTAGAATCATAGTCAATTTTTACAATCTTTTGAGTTGTAATATAAGACATTTAATTGATTCACTCAGGCAAAATAATTAATGATCAAGTCATAGACATATACAAAATTCAAATCTTTTTTTTTTTTTTAAGATAGCGAGAGAAACTTACAAATACTATCACATAGTAAATCTCACTCATATGTAATATCTCACCAACCACACATGAAAGATAAATCGTATTAAAAAGATTTTGCTAGACTAGTTTGATCAAGAGAGTAAACTCAATCAAATTTATCTTTTATATATATATAGAGTTGGACTTGATCAAACAAAGCGGAGTCATGTTTAAGGAATCCAAGAAGTTTGGGGGAGCTAAGGAATCCATCATTGAACATTCCAATATCCAAATATAAAAGGGTTTTTTTTTAAATTGTTCTTTCTTAGCTTGTTTTTAATCTTTATCCAATATCCAAATGAATAAAATTTCATCCAAGTTGTACCTTAGACATCTTTTGACCAGTAGCCGGCCTGAAATAGACATTCAGGTGATGTGTTTTACTCATGTCCAATTTAAATAATCCTTTTAATAGTACGTTAATATTACCTTCTTAATTACTCCATACATAGTAATCTCCATTATATGAAATCCAGTGAAATGATTCAATATTTGAAGCCGTAAATTGTGCGACGAAATCATTTCGCATAGGATGACATCATTGTCTGCGTGTTTTCGAAAAATTTTTATTTTATAGTTATTTATATGATGTTATCTGTAAAATAGGATTGGACAATCTCAACAAGTTGGTTAGATAATTTGTGTAATCACAAAGTTTTAAATTTGACTTTATGTGAAAATTGTTTATTGATTTTTTTAAAATTTCAACTGATAAGCTATGAGCAATCTATATTGGTTTACCTCTCGTGGTCATTTTACCGACAAGAGTTACAATATGATGCATAGAATATTTGACCGTTGAATTTCATTACTATTTTTTTTTTAATACTACTGACTCTATTACAATGCAGTATCTATTCATAACTACTTTTTCAACCTATTGAAGCACAAGAGTCAGTATTGACTCCACTGATGCTCTAACCCACCACCTCCCCCTATTGAAGCACAAGAGTCAGTATACCACCTCCCGTATAAAGGGAAGAGTTTGATGCCACTGGACCACAAGGTCCTTGGCAATAACATATTAACTGAAAAATGGAAACTAAAATTGAAACAGGAAGTGAATATAATAATTTTCTTTAATAACTTTTTTTTTTTTTGGATTCCTTCTAAAGATATAAAATTGCTGTTATTTTTGACTATGAGATAGTAGATCAAATGGAATATCGGGGAGATCGTTGACGACGACGACTTGCATTAATTGTATTAGAAGTTATCAGCAAAGCTGCTCAACCAAAAAGACAAAATTAAGTTTATTTTATTAATAAAATCAACGAAGATCTTGCAGTCCTGCTGTTTTATTAGAAAAATGAGTATATATTTCGTCTATATCTTATCTAAAATTAAAACTCCTCAGCTTTCGGTCAGCATCGCTCTAGGACTGCAACTTACGGAAAATACTTGAATTGGTCGAAACTGAAAATTTTACAAATTAATTATAGAAAAATTTATAATGTTAAAAAAAAAAGATCGTAGCTATTATTATTAAAATGATGGTAGAAATTTAATTTTAGTGGTAGTCAAGGAAAACAGGAATGGTAGAGTAATGTTTACGAAGGTAGGAAAGACTAAAGAGGATATATTGTGGTTTAAGTCATCATCAATCATAATTGCCATTTGCCCATTTGCCACCACAAGAATTGACTTCCATTTGTAGCTGTGCTGGAAGTTTCCGAGAAAAGTTCATTTTGATCCCTTTTTATTATTATATACTTTTTTTTTTTTTGGAATTACTTAATTATAACCTTTTAACTTTAACGAAAGTATAAATTTAAAAAAAGAAAAAAAGAAAAAAAAAAGAATCTAGCGGTATTTTTGTAAATTCATGATTTTGTTATAATTTTTTGTAAGTTCATTATATAGTTGTTCATTAAAGATGGCTAGATCTGAACGACCATGGCTATCTCATCATCTACCACTAAACTAGAAAGAATCGAGTTGAAGGCCGCCTAGCTGCCATCGTTTGAAAGGGAGACAAAATGAGGCCTTGACTTCCTTCACTCCCTTCATAGATGGCCAAATCTATATTACAGAGGTTCACATTTGGATCTCAGGTTCTTGTGGCTATTTTTCACAACCACAATTGTCCACATTGAAACGGCAAGTGGCCATCCACCCCTCAAGAAAAAATGTAGAATAAGATTTACGGAGTATCTTTTTTTTTTTTTTTTTAAATCAGAAATATTATTTATAAACTTGAATGTTCATCAATACTACTTGTCTACTACATCAGTGGCAACTTGCTAAATAAGCCATCGTTTTGAACTTAATTGAACATTTTTGCTACTTTAAGGAATTTAAATATAATAATGGAGTTTCTTCAATTTAGGAGTTCAATTGCACTCGTGTAATTTACCAATTTTAGCCTTTTGGGTTTTTTTTTTTTAAAAAAAAAAAAATACCTTTTCATTCGAGATATGAAAAGAAGTGATACTAAGAGGTGCTCGTTTAAATAAAAGGGTTTAATACTTTAAGGATGTGTTTGGTAACCCGGAAATTATTTTTCGGGCTTTTGGTGTTTGGCAACATTCGGAAAATGTGATCAACGGAAAACATTTTCGGTTGACCATGAAAAATGAGCTCATTTTTTCGGAAAATGACTTCTGGACAAAAAATTCGAAAGTCATTTTTCCGGAAACAGAAAATGGCTTCGTGCGACTTTTTTTTTTGTAAAAATAATAATAATTTATTTCTAATTTCTAATAAATATTATTAGTTTATATATATTTTTATATTTTAAATAAAATAATAAAAATATATAATTATACATTTCTACTCATTTTCCGGAAAATGAACCAAACACACACATACAATTTTCCAGAATACATCCAAACACCGAAAATAAACTCATTTTCCAGAAGTTATTTTCCTTTTTTCCAAACACACCCTAAGTTATTTAAGTATGAGGTTGGAGGTGGAAATAAACGAGATTCATAATCTATACTATTAATAAAAACAATATCCTCAGTTTTAACTTCCCGCCCAAAACAGACCTATAATATTTTGGTGTGCGTAATATTGTATAATATGGTAATACAATTCCTATCCCTAATACAATTCTAAATTAAAATAAAATTCCTAATAAAATATATTCTTCCCTACGTTCCTATTCGTAACACAATTCTATACTAGAATTACTAATGGTAATAATTCAGTATATATATTTCTCTGCAATGCAATCTATACTATTAATAAAAACAATATCCTCAGTTTTAACTTCCCGCCCAAAACAGACCTATAATATTATGGTTTGCGTAATATTGTAAAATATGGTAATACAATTCCTATCCCTAATACAATTGTAAATTCAAATAGAATTCCTAATAAAATATATTCTTCCCTACGTTCCTATTCGTAATACAATTCTAGACTAGAATTACTAATGGTAATAATTCAGTATATATATTTCTCTGCAATGCAATCTATACTATTAATAAAAACAATATCTTCAGTTTTAACTTCCCGCCCAAAACAGACTTATAATATTTTGGTGTTCGTAATATTGTAAAATATGGTAATACAATTCCTATCCCTAATACAATTGTAAATTCAAATAGAATTCCTAATAAAAAATATTCTTCCCTACGTTCCTATTCCTAATAAATTCTAGACTAGAATTACAAATGGTAATAATTCAGTATATATATTTCTATGCAATGCAATCTATACTATTAATAAAAACAATATACTCAGTTTTAACTTCCTGCCCAAAACAGACCTATAATATTATGGTTTGCGTAATATTGTAAAATATGGTAATACAATTCCTATCCCTAATACAATTGTAAATTCAAATAGAATTCCTAATAAAA